>NW_006800225.1:528562-596103 GCF_000485575.1 Poecilia formosa
CAAAGCTTTTTCTCCGAGCTGCATTCAGCCAGTGTAAGGACCAAAGAGCTGTGGCGACGGGCTCCATTTTCCAAGTTTTAGTGAGAAGGAGAGCAGCAGCGTTCTGGATCAGAAATATTCTAGTGGTTGGAGAAAGATTTTCAATCTTTCTCTGACTGTTAGATTTTGTCACTGTTGAAAAGTGACAAAATCCTGAGAGTGTGAGTTAGCAAAATGAAAACAGTTTAACTCGAACAAGTCCACCCACACCCCTGCCGACCTCACTATGGACAGAGGTGTAAGAAAATGGATGGATGGACGGACAAATCTAAGCATCATTTTCCGCTTGAATTCTGTTAGCAGCTTCCGAACCGTAATGTTTACATAAAACAAACAATCTCACAGAGCAAATATTGACTAGATAAATTCTGACACATATTCTTAATGTAAATGGCAACTTTTTTTTTCTTTTTTCTTTTTTTTGTTGTTGCTGCATATAATGGTTCTGGTGCACAGGCGACCTCAGCAAACATTATTTTATTCCTTTTCAACATTTACTAGTAAAAATCTCCATTAATGCCTATAAAATATTCACACCTTTGCGTAATTTTCCTTTTATGTTGCTTTTACAGCTCAGTCATGATCAACAAAATTAGACTCTTTTTTTTTTATTTAAAAAAACAACAGCTAAATGTCAAAGTGAAAAATGATTTCTATTAAATGCCGACAACGTCCTAAAGGTTCCAGCTAAAGCTATGCAAAAATAGTTTGAAGACAACATGGTGAGAGTTCTGGAGTGGCCCAGTCAAAGCCCAAACC
Organism: Poecilia formosa; assembly: GCF_000485575.1. NCBI lineage: Eukaryota > Metazoa > Chordata > Actinopteri > Cyprinodontiformes > Poeciliidae > Poecilia > Poecilia formosa. The sequence continues at coordinate 529,361 of NW_006800225.1, forward strand.
TCAATTCGACAGAGAATTTCTGGCTGGACATGAAGACGGAGCCCGAGCAGAAAAATAAAGGAAATTGCAGCGTCCAGATGTGCAAACTTGATTGAGAGCCATTAAAACGGACTCTGTGCTGTGACTGAAACTAAAATTTGTGTTTCGTCTGTGACTTATTTTCATTAAATTATTTTGCAGAATTCAGTTTTCACTTTGGCATCATAGCTTTTTTAATATCTAAATATTTTTGCTAAAACCCCCCTCCCCCATTTTGTTGATTGTGATATAGATTTGTGAAAGCAAGTTAAAAGGTGAAACACCTAGATGAACTGTTACTAATCCACAACACTGCTGCTCACTTCCTCACTAAAACTAGTGTCTATAAAAACTATGTACTTTTGTCTTTTGTATAGACAAGAAGCAGTCTTCCCTCTCAGAAAGACATTCAGCTAATCTATGGCTGATAGTTATCAGTTGCTTTTTTCCCGTCTGTTGTGTAGGAAGATTTCTAGTCTGAAAGTCTGGAGTAGCACATTCTGTGTCTTAAGACTCCTCTGATCTCAGTGTGTGGATGCGTGTGCGTGTTTGTCTGACATTAGCAGGATAAATAAAAATCAAATGCTGCTTTGAGAGGAGAAAAACATTGCACACCTTTTAAGAAAGCTTTCTTCAAAGCCCCTCAACCAAAGCCAGAATTTCCCTCTTGAAGCATCGGCGAAAGCAAAAACAACCAACATCACATTTATGCTCCTGTTTAGTTACAAAGATGTGTGAGGCTTTTTTTTTTTTTTCCTCTGGAAAAATCCTTGCTGCTGTCGGAGAGCAAACGCATTATCAAAAAAAAGTTTCAAACAAACTACAAACGCAAAGTTAAAATCGCTCAGCTTTTCTTTTCCCTTTTGTCAGAGACTGTTTTTTGCTGTGTTGGTTTCTCTTAAAAGGCTTGCAAATTGTGACAAATTAGCGTCCTCTTAATTTCCTTCCTCATATTTGATGACTGACATTGTTAAGTGGATTCAAGTTGCCATCTTTTGATAATTAAAATCCTACAATAAAAAAAACAAAAAAACAGGATCCCGTGCAGCTAAATGGATTGAACCGTGGTTTTAAAAAAGGCAGGCACGGATAAGGAATTTAAAGATGCTCTTTGTGGCCACATTAGAAATATTTTCTCAGTAACTCTTGTTGGAGGGAGGAGCTTCTTAGTCTGTTTCCAAAGCAGCTTCCACTGCACAGGAGAGAAACAGACATGCGGGGAGAACCAGGAGGAGCTTTTGGCCTATATAGACGCCCTCGTGGGAAAGGCTGAGAATCTTTGATTCTCTTTGAGCAGGCATTTTGTCATGTTTTATATCATTCAACTAATAAAACATAAGTCATTGACTAAAGACTTGGACTCCCTCTGGACTCTGCGCTGTATGGACGTCTTTGATTATCCTCAGACATGCTGCCTCCTCTCACTTCTGCAGATATCTAATGCAAAGTTTACTGCCTAAACATATTCGTTTGTTGTGTATTAGACATACTTGTGACGCTTATGAGAAGATTGTTTTTAATCTATTTGTGAGAGAATTGGGTGTCATCACTCCTTGTAGAGCTCCGCTGTGACTCAAAACTGAGTCCTTGAATTTCTGAGCCCAAAAATAATTAGTGAAATTAAATGATCAAGCTGGAGAAAATTCTGATTAATCAATTCTTTGATATGACACATTAAGTGACTGTAAGTTACATGGTGACAATGAGATATAAAGTTAAACACAATCAGGAGCTTATTTGTATTGAATGAGAGAGACCCAAGATTGGATCCTTGAGGAACCCCACATGTGATTTTAGTTTGCTACGATTATCTTGACTTGCCAAGTGACCAAGACATTTTGCAGAGTACTAAACAATCCCACCTCACACCTTTAAAATGCTGTGGTTTATCCGGTAGTTGGGATTTTATTTAACAGTTTATAAATCTGTTTTATTCCAGCCTCACAGCCTTTAAGTGGCTTTAAATTTAATGTAAATTTGGTGCATCATGGTGGCTTTCCTCCAACCGGTCCAGCAGTGATTTCCCTGCCTGTACACACACATATGCTCTCTAGTTTCTCTGTTGTTTGCAGCTTCTTATTGTTATGAAACGTTTGGTTTCCCTGTAAGTGATTCACCTTAAAATGAAGACACACTTACACAGACAGCGGAGCGTATTGCAGCGCGGCAAAAGGTGAATTTCCGAGCCTGAAATCCTACGGTTTCGCCCCCGGCTGTTTTCTCTGCCTCAGAGACGTTTTAAACTGCGAGATGTGAGGGGGTTGGGAATTTCATTGTTAAGTGGGCTTGGATACAGCTAAGAGCCGAGAGCTGGTGTTTAACAGGACTATTAACAGAGAGATGGGAGATCAATACAGCAAGGTAGAGAGGAGGCCCTGTCTCTGTCACCGTGATGTGTTATTAGTGCCTGACAGAAGAGCGATCTGGCTTCCTTCCAGTTCCCCGGCTTTGTCACGTACTTTGCTCCACAGCAATTATACCAGAAGCCCCTCTTTCCTCTTTAAGCTCCAGATTTAAAGCCTGTAAATAACCATTTCATAAATTACAACATACATTAACAAGTGTTGGAGCACGATGGGCTCCCCTAGCATAACAAATAACACCTTTACCTCCGAGATCTATGCTCTGCCTTTCGAACGACTGCAGTATACAGCTGTGATGCCTCCGAGGTCCTGTATAATGCAGATAGTCTCTCTCTCTCTCTCTCTCTCTCTCTCTCTCTCTCTCTCCTACGTTCGTACTCGCAGCCAGGATTTTAATGTCTTTCCCCACCTTTAGGAACCAAATGATGTTACAGCATACCCCGAGGTACCAAGAGGCTTTACATGACTCCTGTTTCTGATGAATACAGCAGGCATCCCGGGAAGCTCGGCTGCATTCTCATTTCTGAGCTTAGGCAGGAACAGCACAAACCTGCTGCTCTGTTTGACTTGTTAAAAGATGTAACCGCTGGCAGAAATTGATTTTAGCCGATGTCAGAGCACAGGATTACCTCCAAGTGTTATGTTTTTAGAAATTCCTGCAGGATGTCAAGTGAGGTCAAAGAACAGCAGCAGGAGGCCACTGTGTGATAAGATTAAATCCTTCAAATAACCGAGTAAAGTTATTTAAATAAAACAGAAAAATCTTGAATTTGTGGTGAAGACACACTCTTTGAGCATTACATAACAATAACATAACTTAACATTTTTGTGCTGTTTTGTATGTGTGCAGAGCCTGAACAACATAATACAACGGTCACATTTTGCAGAGTCCTAATTACAAACACTTAAAGATAATATGATTCCTTTCCTAACCAAAAAGGCATCACTTCCACAAGTGCAAAAACTAATCTGGTCTTAGTTGCAGATCCATCTTGAGCTTGTCTACGTTTTGTCATTCTATAAACAAAAACTGTCATGTATCTTATTGGGATTTGACGTGATAGGTCATCACGAAGTTTGTCATACATTTGTATGCAGGCCACCTTACTCTAAAAATCAGTGCAACTATTTTCCTTCATAAATCACTTAATTAATTAACCTATTTGTAATTAAATATCTGCATAAGTACAGCAGCAGTTCTGTGATCAGGGATGAAGTTCTAGCAGAACTCAGCTTATCTGAGAATGGAAAGGGCGTGGCTCAGTCCGACCAAAACAAGACCAGCCACCTGCATGAGCAAGGAGAGGATTAATCTGAAACATGCACAATCAGAGAAGCCTCCAAACTGGACCAAACTCTTCCTGGAAAGGCAGCAGGGTCCAAGTCCAATGAATTTGTATTTGCGAAGAATGCTGGGAATACATTTTTGCTCTGGATGTGCAAAGGCAGTGGAGAAAACCCCCAAAGGGTTAACACTCATCTGGTTTTCCTTTGCAAAGTATTTCAAAAGCCATGTTTATCATTCTGGTTGCTGGTCTACGGCACAAAAGCACACATTCGAGTTAACAGTTGTAACATGATAACTTGCGAAAAAGTTCAAGGGCTTCGAAGACTAATTAAAATAATCAAAATGCAACAAAAGGATGAGTCAGAAGGGAGGATCAGGAAGGAATTAACTCAGCATTGCGTTTGAGTTAATAATCTCATCAATAATCTTATTGTGGTCACATCATTAAAGTAAAAATTGATTGACGTTTACCATTTTGCATTTAATTACATATGCTAAAGGTGCCTCCTGCTTCTTATCTCATCTGCAAACTAACCCAATTAAGAGATTCCAGCATGGCAAAGACTGGAAGAGCGAAAAACCTCAGTAAAAGAAAACTCAGACGCACTCTTGGCTGACGGTTTTCTGAAAAAACACACCGTTTGTTTCTGATTCTTCAGGTTGCCAATGCTCGGCGTAAAAGCTGCAGACAGGATGAAACGGAATGGATTTTCTGCTGGTTTCCCAGACTGGATCCTATTGACTTTTCCCAACATATAAGTTATGGATGTAAGAGGCCTGGGATGATAGTGCCAGTTTTGCGTGTTTATATTTTTAACGCTCTGGCTCAGACTGCAGCATTCCTTAGCACTGCTTTAACCTTTTTGGAGCATTGCACAACTAAATATTTGATGTTATTATTATTATTTTTTATTTTTTTTTGTTTTAAGAAAAGTCAAAGTAATTCCTCCTCTTTCCGTCTCGCCTGGAACAGAGTGCAGCTCCGGTATGAGTTTGTCCTCCAGATGTCTCTGTGAACTCCAGATGCTCTCTGACGCTTTTCTCCCACAATCATCCCTCTTCATTCCCACTAACAATTAGATAATGAAATATTGATTTTTAGTTAGATTCATATTGATGCTATTAGCTTTGCATTGATAAATTACTGATGCTGGAGGCCAGAGCAGGAAGACATTACTGTGTGTTAATCTGATGGATATACCTGCTTCTTCCTGCTTGGCTCTGCTCGTGCTGCCACAGCGGCGGGTTGTTGCTGCATATAAATGTCTTTCATAACATTACCTCCACTATATGGATCCCCATATAGTGGAACCATATAGTGGTTCCACTATAGGCAACATGGCGAACTTGCACATGAAATAAAGTTGAAATATTTCCTTTATTTCAGCTCTATTTCATGTGCAATTCACCACCGATTTACAGAAATACAGTTTCTTCACTGTCAAAAATGCTCATGTCCTGACGATGTTGGTACTTTATGTTTTTAATTGCTCTAACCGTCAGGGTGTTTAAAAATAGGATTTGCAGTTGCATGGTGTGTCCAGTGAAATCTACTTCCTGTTGACCACCTGTCTGAGGAGACCCTCAATGTTTTTTATCCTTCTGGATCTTCAGTGATGTTTAAAGACCTTAAACTGAGACAGTGTCACTCCAAACCTAATTTGGTTAATCAAATCTGATACGGTTTTGTTCCACAAATCTTAAAAGAGTGCGCCAAAAATATGACTTGAACTCAAAACATCAAAATGACTTCCAGCGCGGAGGAAAACACTGACTCTTGAACCGAGTCTTTTGCTTTTGCAGAAATACAAAATGTGGGGAATAGATCGTGACAGCTGTCAGTCCCATCGGCCACCAGAACATCTCCCCACTCAGCTCGGCGACACGCAGGCGTCTCCCTGTCAGACGGCATATACCACAGCGGCTCTATCCGCTCCGAGTAGCCTGACATTATCTACTCCGAGACCCTTTGGCCGCGTCGCAGCTCTCTTGCTGGTGGCACGGCGAACATGATCCGTGATGTCTCGCAGGCAGCAGGAACTGATGCTGTCACTCCACCAAGATATAACACAAGTCGCCGGCAAATGCATGGTGACAGGGACATGTGGGCTCACCAGTGGGCCCACTTGGATGTGAGTCATGGTGTGAGGACCATGTCTTATGAGCTCGCTTGGTAGTAACAGCAACTACAGGTGCTGAACAACAGAAATGATTAAAAGTACAATTGTAAGCTGACTTTGAGGGAGTCGATTTGGTTTTGAATAAGTTAAAGGTCTAAAAGTTTGCGGTTTGCATAAAACCGTAGAGCAAAGAAGACTCGAATCATAGATGAAGTCCAAGTAAGGAAAAACACTGAACTCTTGAGTGCAAATGGGAACTGGAAACGCTTTTGCCTCATTTGTTGATGTAGTCTGCCACCTACTGGTAGAAGTATAACTGCAACAAGGATGAACCTCGTAATCATTACTATCATCTTAATGAATACCTTTCTTAAGCTTATGTAAGAAAAAAAAAATAAAGTAAGGCACAAGATGATAAAAATGAAACTATAGGGAAATGTGTTTTCTATTTGTTCAATACTATCCTCAGTTATTATTAGTAAGTCAGTAATTATGCGCCCTTTAACCATCTGATTTTTAAATCTGATTTTTTCAGTATAATGTTACGACATGAACTACCACATGCATATGTGGATAGACCAATCAATTCGACTTTTTATTTGTAGAAAATATATAAATTTGCTTCTTTTTTGTTTTTAAATAGACAAAAATTTGCTGTTGGGTTCTGTTACTAGCACATGTACTTTAATCTGGTCATGTAATAATTCAGCGCAAATAGTGATTAAATGCAAAAACATATTGACACGACATATTTACACTGCATTACAAACAATACTATTGCATTTGCTTTCCTAATATTACCCAACTAAGGACACACTTATATTATAAAACGTACCAAAAACACTGTGTATATAAATCAACATTAATCAACTTTATTAAAATAATTTTACAAACACACTGAAGCTGTTGAAAATATTCCTTCTGATACCAACATAATTACCTACGAAACATGTTTACAGTCACAAAAATGAAACCACTCGCAGCTCAATTTAAAGCTTGATGTTTGCAAAACGTTTGAGTTTGTATGAAAAACACTGGGTCACCATTTCCTGTTGTTTCAGAGAGAGCGGCCCTCCACAATTTGTGTTTTCTCTGTACAAATATCGAGTATCTATGGGTCCTTGAATGTCACTTTTAGAAAAGAAAAAGCCCCTGAAGTAAAAGTCCATTTACAATATTTATCGGCGAGGAGAATATATTTTCTGCTAACACTCATTGTAATAGTTGTGTGCTCTTTGGATCTCCCAACAATCATACGCTTATGGCTTTATGTCAAATGCATAGACATTTTATCTAAGGGAGGAGATAAAGGAGATGTACTAAAAATGTAAACATACTAGAAGAAACCAGCAAACAGAGTACACATGGAACACAAAAGGAGAGTAAAGTGAATTATTAAAAATGAAGACATACCATACATTTTTTTTTTCAGAAGCTTGTAGGGGGGGGCTTGTAGGAGCCACATCAATACAAACTGTTTTTCACTACCTTTTTTACTTCTAGAAGAAAAAAAAAAAATCACAGCATTCAGTCGCTACGTCACATACAAAGTATGAAAGACGACCAGATGTTCACAGAATAAATCTAACTGAAACACAGAGGCAAATACTGCATTTGTAATTGAAATCTGAACGTATAATGGCGGGCACCTTTTTGGACGCTACAGACTAGGTGTATAGCTGTACGATGGGCAACAATTTATGGGTATAATCTAACGCAATTGGGTCTAAAAAAAAAAAAAAAGAAAAAAAATTCCAGCTTGTTCCGACCCCTGTTATCCAGTGAGACTGTGAGCTAATATTAGAAAATAGTTCAACACATTGTTTATAATGGGTTTTTTTCCTAATTAATGACTGAAAAGAGACCACTGAAATGAAACTAAAAATATAATATGTTTTGATGTCTAAACAATTTTCACACAGAAACCATACAGTACCACAACTACACCTCATACAAAAGTGAATCATAAACTGGCACATTGAGCTGTACATCCCTCCTCTCATGTCAAGAGTTTATTGGTCGGGTTCAAATATGAAGTGATGTTAGTTTATCTGTAATTCTGAACGTGGTAACAATAACAAACTTAGCAAAGATAACAATAATATTAAAAACAAAAACATTTACAGGAGTTGAAACAACAAACTGAAACATGACAGTGATATACAGTGAATAACATTACATTTTTGCAGTAAGAGTGTTTTTCAATGCTTTCATGGTGTTACGCCTTTCCTGTTGTTTTGACGGATCCGTTTTTATCACTACAACTAAAGACATCTTCTATGTAGCTACGCAACTGAAGCAACACACTTTTATTTCCATCTGGACTGGAGCATTATCTCTACAAAGTTTCCAAACACCTCACCGTGTTGTGCACGTCAGCTATCATCATCTAAAGGTTTATACCGAGCAAAGAAAACATGCGGAAGACCTCAAATAAAATAATCATGTTGAGTTGACCTCATTGCTTCCGATAAATTGTGCATTTTTCACTGTTGCCTCTGTGTTTTTGGCTGCTTCCTTCAAAGAACAACGTGTGTTTTTATTCAGCAGGTAGGATGGTGGCAGCGGGGATCAGCAGCAGCAGAGCCTCACGTTCCTTTATGCAGAGATCCTGAAGATGGAGTGGAGCGGCTGCTCTTCTGCAGGAGACGGACAGAAAGCTCAAGAGGTTACACCACACACACATCTGTGTTGGAATAGCAGGTCATTGTACCCTTTCACCACCTTGCATTTTGAGCATGACTTATGTATTTCTACGTTAAAGAAAGTGTTACCTTAAATGAGGCAGCACAGGAAAATCTAAATGAAGGTGGGATGGATTGGTGTAGTCAAAGTTTGGACTTCAATCTAATTCAAAGCTTGAAACATAACCTTACGTACCCAGGCTATTTATGCCTGTGTAAGTCTGTGTAAGTCTCCAAAATATTGGAGAGTTTTCCTAAGAACCTGCCTAAGGAATTAATTAGGAAATTTCGTAATTAACTGCCTAATTAAGAAAAGATTGTGCAAAAAAGGGAGAGCTAAGGCTCCACCACGGTAAAAAATAAATAAATAAATCTATCATCTCTAGCACTTGCTATGGGTATGTGTGTGCATGGTTGCCCTAGTCACTTGGTCATATGGTCACTTGGGGCAACCTGGCCCCAAGTGACCATATGAAGATAAGTGGGTACAGATAAATCATAAATCGCTGATCTGAAACATTTAAGTGTGAAGGAGAAAAGTTTTCTTTACGATACTGTACGTCATATTGTTCTAATATTTAATGTTTATTTTGAAAAAAATGCTCAGTCACTCACATTTCTCAAGCCAAAACGACAAAAAAGATAAATTATTTACTTATTTATTCATTTGTAATTAAAGTGAAACCTGACCCGTCTGTGTGGTCTTGTTAAGGCAGTGTGGTTAGGAGAAATGTCTGCCTTTAAGTGGAAGCAGAGGCTGAAAAGTTTTGAGACGAACTGATTTAAGGAGGGAGAAGAGGAGAAAGGAAGCAGTTGTAGGTGTCATGACGGTAGGCCTGAGTGACAGGCCTAACTGACACAACATATGGAGACGCCGGGTGAGTTTTACCCCGAGGGGGGACCAACGATGTCTTTTTATTATTTGTTTGCCTCGTCCCTGTCAGCCTCCCTTACGCATCGTGAAGGAAAGCGGCAGCCAGGTTGCAAGAGCTGACAGCTACGCACACAGACAGAAGTGCGTCTGCAGACACGAGTGTGCACGGGGATGACAGGCTGTACTCGGACAGAGACGAAGTACAGACAGCAGAGCAGGCACCCAGTGCTGCTGGAGAGACGTTTGAGGAAATTAGGGATTTCTGTGCTGTTCTCCAACCCAAATGATTAGGATGTCTTGGAAGGCAAAACGTGTGACGCAAAAATGGTAACATATCTGATTTGTTTTGATACTCGGGTGTAATCGGTAGTTTAAACTAGTGATACGCAATGTGCAGTCTGACTTTCATCTTAAATATTTGCTCAGGAAAAAAGATTATGCTTTTCAAACAATCATCAACACCCTGCAAGTCCAGATATAACATTCATTTAGTATTCATTTAAGTAAAATTATAATGAATTTACATAATTTGGACAAGAAATAACTTCAGTTTGCACGATTGTTTTAAACAGTTCACACTGGATCAAAGCACAGATATGTTTGCTCAGACTTAAAAAAAATATCTGAGGGGTGAAAACCACCAGCGCCACTCCAATCTTGGTGTGATATTGTTTGACATACGGCACGTCAAGTAAAATTGATGTAAAAGCATGTCGCCACTTGTCTATTCTATAACAGTTTTATTTTAAAACATTTAGATTTAAGAAGTTTTTGTTTAGGAAAAGCCTGCATAAAACAAATACCTGTTTGGAAGATTCAGTGGAAGAATGAACTTCATTCCCAAAACTTCCATTCAGCTGCAGTGTTGCTGTAAAAGGATTTTAAAACAGCAATTAACCATAAACACTGTATCTCAAATCCTGCATGCTTCAGAAACTTAGCAAAGACATCATGCTGACAAACCATAAGACATTAATAGTGATCTGCATATACTAAAAAAAAAAAAAACAAACAAAACAAGTTGTAATATTTTAATATTTTAGCCCATTGTCTTGCAAAAGTATTCCTACCCCAAATGTTATGTTCACAAGCCTTGGTCCATTTTACCGGGATTTCGTGTGATAGAACACAACAAAATGCAATATTGTGAAGTGGAAGAGAGTTTTGTTTTTCAAAATTCTTTACAATTCAGTATAGCGCCACGTCACATCAAATGTTGCGTCGCGGCACATCACATATAAAAAACTTTTTTTTTTTTACAGAAATATAAAATCAATCCAGTCATACCAATGTATTTAAAGACATTCTAATTTGATTGTGGTTACTAAAGAATATAGACTTTAATGTAATATTGAAATTGGTAAAAAGTTTTCTATATGAAGAAACCTAGCAGACTCCACTGAGCCTCTGAATTTTAGCCATCATTCATGAACCAACAATGGACAGTCAGTTGTATTAAGTTGTTAACTTTGCAGCAATCCCACATGTTGAGGATGAACTTAGGGACAGTGGTGAGGAGAAACCCCTTTTAAGAGGAAAAAACCTCCAGGAGAACCTGAGTGTGATCAGTGGTCATCTGATGTGACCTACAAGAGGCAAGTTAAGAGTTGAAACTCAAATATGGTCAAGTCAAAATTCAGATTTAATTCAAGTCGGCAATCAGCAGTAGGCGTTTAAAATCAATGTACACAGATCCGGAATTACTGAGTTTGAGCTGCGTTGCCAAGAATTGACAAAAAAGTTAATTTAAGATGTGCAAAGATGGACACACCTCAATAGACATGCAGCTGTGACTGTGTACAGCAGTGCTGCAAAGTACTTGGCTGAATACAAATGCATAACTTTACATATTTTTTTTCTGGTAAACCATAATTTTCTTCCACTTCATATTTATGCATTAATTTGTGTTGGCTTATCAAATCTCACTAAAACAAACTGAAGTTTGTTACTATGACAAATGAGGAAATGACTATAAATAGTTGTAGACACAGTATATGTTGAATAAATCCCAGCTTTTTTCTTTTATCTCTCTCAGGCATTATAGTTAGTTTGGCTCGAAAAACTCTATTTACCTTGTGGATCCAGTCTTGGATCGACATATCCCCAGTGCTGATAAAGAGCTGCCAGCTCATGGGGACTGTAGCTCTTCAAAAGACTTAAAAGGTCCATCTCCTTAGGGGTGTCTCCTGCTGAGTCACTCTTTCCCTGAGCAAAAAGGTGTTGTTCTAAATATGCTTTCCCACCATGTAGCCCCCACATGTTCATGGCTGCCCAAAGATCAGGGCCTTTAAGACCAGAGGAAAAGTCCCACGATTGCCTTCGGGAGTAGGTTCTGTCTGCTGCTGTGTTGGAAGAAGTCCCACTTTGATTTCTTGCCAACATGAACCCCAAACCCTCCTGGGGGAAGACACCCTCCACAGCGGCTCTGTTGCCCCTGTGTTTGGGGCTACTTGAAGTCTGGACGTTCGAGAGACTCTTGGTGTGCACAGAACTGTTTATTGAAGTAACCTGGGCAATGGAGGCTTTACTTACACTATCTACGACTCGTTTATGTTCACCAGACTTCCTTTGAGGTTGGAACACAACCTTCCCACGAGAATGTGTTGCATCTGAGGAATGCGAATCCTTCGGGTGATGCTTGGGCCTTGGGATGCTTGACTGAATTTTTGAGGATGAGACCTTGCTGCTGGTTTGGGCCGTGACACCCGGAGGTTGTGTACGCTGTGTTCGTGGGGTGGGTAAAGCTGGGCAGTCCTTGCCTTCAAGGAACGGTGGAGGTCCTGTGCGCCTCCACTGAGAAGACCCCGCTTTCAAACTCTTTAAAATGCTAATGCAGGGTGCCCACTTTGGTGCTACAGAGCTGCTGCCATCCACCCTGTGGGTGACACGCTGATGAATCCACAGGACTTCTGGGTAATTGCTAGTGTGTGAGCAGTATAGACACTGATGTTGCACCAGGTCCTCAGTTTTTACCAGATAATTTGAATTTTCAACAGAGGATGAAGAAAGATTAAGAAGACTGACATTTTCGCCACCAGAGTGTACCTCCTCTTCCACCTCAATCCCGTTCGAGTTTTCCATCTTAATGTTTCCCTCTGCAAACTCCTGACCAGGAGAGTATGTGTACTGATTCCAATATGGCTGACTGAGCAACACACTCCTGCTCCTGAGGTAGTCCATATATCTCGAAGAACCACTTTTACTGATGTTGCCAGCAGCGGTGCTCTGTTTGCTGCAGGGGCCGAGGCGATGGCTGTATAGGTGGGACCTGAGCAGTGAGGAGTCAACAGTCTGGAAATCACAGTACTCACAGGAGTAGGACTTTTTATCTGTAAGAACAAGAAGTAGAAGTTCAAAACAGTTTTATAATAAGCCTAAAACCAAGTCGGTTCCAGGAAACCAATGACTTTAAATTGCCTCCTATTTATGATAAATGGAGGGATTAAACATCTAGAATCACATATTAGCTTCGAACTTACAACAAACATTACGTTAGCTTGTTGTTTCACTCTGAAAAAAGGCTCAAATCCATCTGTGCAATGCTGCAACAGCTGGTGTAATTCAATTATAAATCCACTAGAGGGCTCTACCTACCCTTTTAGTGACAAAAGACTACACTGTGGTTGACCGAGTTTTGAAACTTCACCTTGATGGGTGTCTCGATCTAACCTAACCTTACAGAGATCAGCGTAACGAAAGACATTTCTTTTAAGCAGCTGTCCTCATTGAAATTTTAACCTTGCAAACCCATTTCAGGTCTACAGAATGACAGTGTGAGTGTTTTTCTAGGCTCACCTCCGTGCTCTTGGCTCCTGATGTTCTTACTCTGCTTAGATGAGAGTTCTCTGACCTTCTTTGTCTGCAGTGCCTCATAAAACGCTTGACCGAGTCCATTCAAAATGATACGGTCTTTTTGGAAAATCTTTTTGTCTCCACTTCTGCCGTGATTCAAAGAGTTAGGTGCATGATCATGGCCTGCATCACCCTTCTTCTTTTTGACACTAGAGTTGGAGCTGTCAGTTTGTTTCCTCTTCTTTTCCTGCTTCAGGGGTATGTATTCTCCTTTCTCTGTGTCATATGCCACTTCTGCATCAGCCAGCCTCTCCTCCCAGCCCAGACATTTTTCAGAGGACTCCACCAGTCGTCCCCTTGTAGCTAACTGCCAGGCTTGGTAACTACAAATTGGGTCTAGCTCTTGAATTCTCCTACCCTGAAATTTTGCCTCAGGTGGTTCTTTAGAGTTAACACTTTTGAGGTTCAGGAGTTCCAAAAAGTGCTTCTTATCAACTTGCAACTCAGAGGCCATCAGGTCTTCACTTTTTGGATTTGGGTTCAGTTTATGCAGCTTTTCGTGAGCCCGCAATGTGGTGCGGTCTTTGAAGAAGTTACCGCAGCCAGCGCAGAGCTCGTAGAGGCACTCTTCGTTTGTCAGTGACGCTGGGTCCTGAGGAGTCCCATTGATCGTGGCAGGCATCTCATTGTTTTTACTGCCTTGAAGCTGTGCTTTGACCCGATGAATGCGCATGTGGCTTTGGAGGAACCATGCTTGGCGGAAGCGTCGTCCACAAATGCGGCATCCGTGATCGTGGGAACTGTGGTGCAGCTTAATGTGGGATTTAAGGAGCAATACCTGAGGGAAAACTTGGCCGCAAATGATGCAGGAGAAAGGCCCATCTCCAAACTCAACCCCATTTTTACTTTTGACTTTTTTCTTTGTTACTTTCTTCTTCACCTTCCCATTGATGTGATGAGCTTTGTCAGATGTGCTGATGACTTCAGGGACGTCCAGAACATCAGGCTCATCTTTCTGTTCCTGATCTTCTTCCACCTCATTGTCTCCAGGGTTTTTGCTGAGTAGGCCCAGTTTATGGCTTCGGATGTGAGCCTTCAGGCTGCCTTTCTGAGCTGTCCGGTGCTCACAGTAGGGACACTTATACGGCTTCTCCCTTGTGTGTCTTCTCATGTGCTGAGAGAGAGAGCTGAGCAGAGGAAAACTACGACCACACACTCCACATGTGTGGCATGCTGCTGCATCTTCTTCCCCTTCTTTTGTACTTGAAGCTTGTTTTTGTGATGCATCCTCTTTCTCCTCTGTCTCCATTACTTTTCGTGAAGACCTCGCGGGTTAACAGCTGTGTAGTTAATCTGATGAATCTTCAAGGTTTAACCCAGAAAAGTCATTAAGTTCTCAAAGCTGGAGACTGGAATCTGCAAAAAGTCACTGCTTTAAGGTCCATCCCGACCTCTGAAGAAAGTATGTTTCCAGTTTACCTGAAAATAGAAGAATATTAATGTTAACAGGCTGACAGATCTTAAAGTCTGAAGGTGAATACAAATGTCACTTTTCAGATTTGTATAAAAGTAGAAGTAACAAAAGTTTAAGCAACACCATGTTTCCAATGATTATCTCTATCACTAGCATTATCATCACCATAAAATAAATAAATAAATAAATAAATAAATAAATAAATAAATCACAGATGTTTGCAGTTCTCAATAATATGATTAGTGTAAAATTAACATTTGTGGTTTAGAAGCCCCATACACAAACATTTCAACTATTACCTATAAAATAGTATATAATAATATTGGTATTACTAGATAATAGTTACAGAACAATGTGATTGATTCACGTATGAATTGTTGGTTGTGTCCTTTTCGTAATGCAAAAGTTTTAGGCAGAACAAATCCCAATTGTCTTTGCAAAAGCTCTCTGATAAATATAGCCGTCACAAAGAACTGTTTGGATGTAATAATTGTTAGGACATATAATTTCACATGTTATGCATTCATGCTTTTGATATTTACAGTATATTTAGCTATTTGAATGGCCCTAGGTTAATGGCAACAACACAAATGTTTCTTTAGTGGTTGACATGCTAAAGCTTATGGAAAGTTGTGGGGATATTGTGTAATAGTAAAGAAAGAAATGTCTCCAGAAAATGAGGCTTAGTCCCAATCAGTTTCATTATTGTAATTTCCAGCAATAGTATTGCATTTACATCTTTCCCAGAAAGTGTACAGCTCTATGTTAAGCAAACACACCCCAACAATGACAAAAGCAGTTTCATGCGTCTGCATCCAACTGATACTGGGACAGTGTTTTTGTCCCACAGCAGATGAACGATGCCTGTCTGTACATATTAGAGCGCGGGTCAGTGTCTCAACATGCATGTCTATCAGTCCTTTGGTTTCCTATGCCTAAATTGAGTGTGTGAGGTGAAGCATGAAGAGATGTATTCATTCCTGGCCCAACCAGGATGAACCCTTAGGGGCCATCCACTCTAATTCCCAATCAATAAACCGCTATCAACAAACTGGATTTCAGAAACTCGCAGAGTAAAACAGGCAGAGACAGAGTGCTATTCTGTGAAATTCTGTGTGCAACTGCTGTGAAATAGTGACTTACTCATGAAGACCAACGTTAACTTTATTCATTTAGTTTTATTATTTACTAGATCTCTTCATTTCAAAGAATTACAGCATATCCTCTAATCACAGCACAGTGTTATCGTACTCCACAAGAAAAGTTCTAACGCCGGCAGGCAGGGTTAGACATATATTTTTATGCAAATGTGAGCATTTGTTTTAGTCAAAGAAGATGCTTTGTGGTGTACAGCCAGTCAGGCAGTCAAAAGAGAAACCTGCTATTGTGTTGGCAGCACCAGAACTGTCACATCGCCTCACGTCTGGCCCTCAACCCTCATTAGGGGGTCCAGGGAGTTATTGTTAAACGAAAGAGGCCTGGGCCTCTACGTCACTCTCTTCCAATACATGTCTGAGCAAATAGGCGGGACAAAAAACAAAAAAAAAAACAATTACTCTTATTTCAGTTCACATATGTGAGGAAAAAAACAAGATTTGTATTTGTAACTTTGAAGTCATTTGGGTGTCTTATTATCTGCATCCACAGGCGCATCTGCCTACATGCATGTTGTCATCTATGCTGATCCGCTCACACTGGCATGGGTGCATGGAGGGGTTCAGAGGGTCTTTTTGGATATGGCAGGTGTTTTGTAGGCAGACGCTACCAGATTAGTGCACAGGCAATGCGGCACACTGTCTATAAGAGCGCCGGGTGGGCATGTGCAAGAGAAACTGGAGGGCGGCAATTAAGGGTTTAATGTTAAGGCGAATGAAATGAGTTAACACAATGGGGATAAAGTCAGAGGGCTGATGGCAACAGATGGGTATAAACAGGCCATCAGTATGGAGTTAGGCGCCTTGACAGTATAACATAAGGACCTTATGTCTTTGTCACCGCAGCCCACATTTACATGTACAAAAAAAAAACCCTATTCAACTATCCACTTCCTCTCCTTCCACCCCATAAACATTCAGTGTTCTCTGAAGGATAAAATAAGTAATGCACACAGAAAAACGTGTTGCTTCAGGGCTCGGCTCATTCTTTTAGAATCCCTCGCTCCCCCTTTTTTTTCCTCTCTCTTTTCTTTGGCAGATGAATAGGCATGTCCAGTCAGCTGTCCTCGCATTGATTCATTCTGACGTCCCAACCAGCTCAGCACAAACTCCCTATGGTCAGGGCATGGATGCTGAGAGCCTGTGTGCTGCGATGTGTGTGAAAAATATCCGCTATCGGTGGGTCGTATGTTTGTGCGCCGCCTGTGTGCCCGGTTGCTGCTGTGGACAGGAAGTAGCATCTCCCTTATTTTGCATGACACTCCCAAAAATGAATGAATCATAATTTATTTTGATTTTAAAATGAATGTCTCTGTTTTGTTTAACCCAGGATTGGCATACAAGTGAAATGAAAAAAAAAAAGAAAAAAAAAAAAGATGAGCAAATGTTTGCTAAAATGCCCCCAGAACGAGCCTGTCTCAGTGCCTGTGTGTTTGTGCTGAAGTCGTCCAAATATTCACATCCACAAGCCGGTGCCAACATAC
Source organism: Poecilia formosa (assembly GCF_000485575.1). Classification (NCBI taxonomy): domain Eukaryota; kingdom Metazoa; phylum Chordata; class Actinopteri; order Cyprinodontiformes; family Poeciliidae; genus Poecilia; species Poecilia formosa. The sequence continues at coordinate 546,612 of NW_006800225.1, forward strand.
CCCTGACTGGAGATAGCATGTGACGGTCCTTATGCTAGTGTTCAAAGCCATAGTCGCTCACTAAGCCTCACCTCACATCTATGTTTTGTGTCCAGTAATCCTGCCCGTTTCCACTAACGCAGCTGAAGCAGCAAACAAAACCAGCACATAAACCGAGGGTGAGTACTTTGCTAAAAGCAGTCTCAGAGTGAAGGTTAGATTTATTTATCCAACTTTAAGATCCAATTTTTTCAAATTTGGCAAACCCTCTAGACTGCACTCAGTCCACCCTCAGAAGGAAAAGAGAGTGCTTACAGATTTCTTCTGTCTTTGCTTTTGTCACACTTAAATTTTTATATCAGAAAATTGCAATCAGTTTTGATATGAGTCAGAAAACTCTGATTTCAAGTGATGACACTTAATCATTAAGGGAAATTTTTTGAAAGCTGAGTTCAATTTTGCTTGCCAGTCTCATGCTTAATACTTGCCAGATTTGTAGAAAAAACAATGACATAAAGAAGCATCTCTGTCAACATAAAGCAGCCTAAAATATCCTAAATACCAACACATCTAAAGATATTGAGGAACAAGAAATATGAATCTTCCTTGGCAAATAGTTCCAGGATGTCACAAAAGAACCAAGAACAACATCTAAATCCATACCTCACTTGCTTCAGCTATGGTTAATAGTCACAGCTGTTTTATGACAGAGAAGACCAAACTGATCACCATTATCGGTCTTTGTGCTCACAGGCACTACTAGTCAAAAAGAATACAACAGTCTGTATGACTTTTGCCAATACATACTAAGAATAAATTACACACTATTTACTAATTAAACACATTTTGAAGATAATTGGTTGCCCTGAGTTTTATTCAAGGATATCAGAAAAATTATGTTGAGTCAAATGCTAACCACTCTTCAGGTTTTTATTTGTAAAAGCTTTTGTGAACCATCTGTCTCTTCTACTTGAGGTGATGTCCAGTTTATCAATGGCTTTTCCTAAGATTTCAACAGGACTTATGTTTCCTAAAGCGTACTAAGTCATAGTAACAAGACACTTCCTCTTTTCAGCCAGTGTCTCATTGTACAAAAGCCAGGTGAGCATTGTAACATATTTGATAAGCACAACCCAAATTTTCTGATCACATTTTATTACTGAAGATTTACAATGTTTCTAGAGTGACTTCCTGTAATTGAAAGGTAAACAGTGAAGTAGTAGTCTACTGTTGGTGAACAGCCTAATGTACCTAAAAGATTAGACAGCCATGAGCTCAGCAGTCACAGGCACGGACAAACTTGTGCACGCTGGTGCCCATCCCCCTCCTCATGCAGCTCTCCGCTCGGTTACACAACATATATAGGGATTACTCTTCACTGCATGACATGAGCTGCTCCATGAGTGGCCTTTTATCATGGATGCCCCCTTAGTGCATTAAGAGGTATCCATAACAGAACAAAGAAATGACAGAAAATACTCACTGCAAAGGTTAGACCGGATAGCCAAGTATCTGATGCAAGGTAGATTGCAGACCTTGGAGATTAACAAAGGACTGTCTCTGAAAGCAGAAAAGAAAAGATGGAAGAATTACATATTTAAGGGTATTTTCAAATATTAGAGTTCATCTGTGGTGGGTCTAGGGATCCACCGTGGACCCACTCTGTTTTCTGTGTGTATTGGCTAGTGTGGGAGACACTGGAGTATAATCTGCTAGCATTAAGTTGCTCTCTAAAAAAAGCACTCTCAACAGGGATTAGATTATCATGCCAAGGTCAACTCAGACTCACACTGTCTCCCTTTATGTGTCTCTGTCACTCTTGTTTGTGTCTTTTTACAGCATCCCACCCCCAATCCACCACATCCACACACAATCATCTGTGCTCCTATCCTCAGAAGGAAATCTCGAGTTTTTTTATTTAAGATCATGATGTTAATGTTAAAGAAACAGAGACAACCTGCCAGAGATTAAAATTACAGAATGCATATCACAATGTAAGCAGAATTTATCCTTGAACTTATCTATGGCAATAAAAATTGATTGTCTTTTTACGACTTCCCCATTTTTCGACAATATATAATATATATACAATATATAATCATAATATAGCCCACTAAACATTTAAGTATATTAATAAATCATTTTGTACAATAACATTTGTCATTAAAGTACCTCTTTTTTAACCCTCAAATAGCGACGCAAATTTGCTCACCATTAGTGATTAAAAAAATGCACATTTTAATGTCTATAGATAATTCAGCTGTTAACATAATTCCTTTTAATAATGCTGTAGGAAAACTTGTTCTGTTTAGTAACGTAGCACTTTCCTTTCAACATCATAAGATTTAAAGACTAGTGTTTCAGCTGCTCTCTCTGTAGCTTTTCCCTACACCAACAACTGAGGGCAGACGGACAGGAAACTGAACAGCAAATTCAGCAAAAACAGAGGCTCCTCAGATCAACAAAACAATATGAACCATCTAAAATACACTTTAGTAAGCCAAAGGCATAAAAACAAGCTTTTTTTTTTTTTTTTAAAGTGTCCAAATAAAACTCAGTTGCATGCCTTTCTGGAAGTGCAGCTAACAAATCAGGCCATATACTCTACAAAAATGACGTTAGCCAGGTATGAATGATATTTACAATATACAAATAATGTATTCATTTTCTGTCATTTTTTTTTAATTTTCTTTAGTTATGGCAGTTCCAGTTTCATCTGAGCTTTTAGGAATTATTTATGATTGTCTTGTATGTCTGATGTTCACCAGGAGATGCTGGCTTTTGCTTTGCAAATTTCCAAATCCCATTAAAGTATTTCTCTTTTTTGTGACCCTGATTTCAGCTCTATACTGAGATTAACTGTTCTTCTGCATGCAAAAGAAAATGCAGATTACTCAAAACTGCGGCCTCTGCAACCCTGAACCCCAAACAGAGTCCTACAGCAGAAATAAATGGAGGAATACTTCAAAATGTAAAAATGCATAACAATTTAAACACAACTTTTTAGTTTTTACACTAAGTATGTTTTCAAACCCATTAGTATTGCAAATTCAAGTTTCACTCTCTGCTCTTTGGTTTTAACATTTATTTTATTTCTCATTTCTTTTCAGCCCAATATGGTTTTCCTGAACTTTACTAAAACCAATTTTAAGTTAGTACTATATTTTGCAGTGCTGCTTCACACAGTTCCTCTATAAATGAAAAACAAGTCAGTGTCTCACGCTTGTGTCTTAAGAGGATTAAGATGACTTTAGTGCCATTGTACTTGTGATATACAACAAATTGCACTCACAAATCTCTCAAGTTACAAAGTGAATGCTGATCTGTAAGAACATGTGAGTAATTTCCCATTTTCGCTCATGATTAAAGTAAGGTTTTAAGAAAGGTAAGGTGATAGCTACTCTGCGATTTTACCCAAGAGCAAAACAATGACAGCTGGCAGGAGGGTCCGGATTAGGTTTCCCATCGGGGTATTGCATCTTTTACACCAGCGTTTCTCTGGAATAGAATGGGCCGATAGTAACCTGATTCCCTCAGACCCATCCAATCTCGTCTCCCTCTGTCTCAATGGGACCAAACAGGAGGGATCTGTGAACGCCTTACTCATCCCTTCCATCTTCCATCTGGACACTATGCCAGTGTTTGAACTCCAGCTCCTTCGCTGGAGACTTGAAGAGCAAGTTTCCCCTCCCTTTTTTTTCCTTTTACACAAATTGGGAATGGTCTCTCCCAGATACTTGATAATGCAGTTTTTATGTATTTTAAGTTGGGGGTTCTTTGCCCTAGTCACTTGCTCTGTTCCATTCAACTGTCATGAAACTTTTAAGAAAGATTTTGCAATGTTGTAAAAAAAAGGGAAAATGGGAATTAGATGTTTCTATCTACTGGTTTTGGAGTGAATTAACCAGGCTAAGCATTGCATATGTTGATGGTACACATGGCTGTAATAAACAAGCTGTTGAGGTTGTAAACTAGCATGGACTACACATCTCAGAAAAATGAAGAGTTCTCACCTCCAAACTGGAGGTTTAGATCCATCTCAGCATGGAGAGCCTCTCCCTAGCAACGCTAGGCTACAGTTCTCCTATTCTTGCTGGAATGGAACACCATTCCAGGAAGGATACTTGTAAGTTGTGTGTTGTTGTACATGTAATATTATTTAATGCATAATAATTTAAGCACAACTTTTTAGTTTTTATACTAAGTCTGTTTTCAAACCCTTTAGTATTGCAAATTCAAGTTTCGCTCTCCATCCATGGATGGCTGGCTGGCTGGCTGGCTGGCTGGCTGGCTGGCTAGCTGGCTGGCTGGCTGGCTGGCTGGATGGATGGATGGATGGATGGATGGATGGATGGATGGAGAGAAATACATGGCATCTTCAAATACAAAGCTCTATTTTCTTTTTCCATCTTGATCTGGGATACATTTCAATGAAATTATTGGATAGAAGCCTTTCTTTCGAGTTTTATGTTAACTTTTTAAAATGCATTTTTGGTATTTTTCTTTGGATGTATCTTGCATGAGATGTGCTGAGTAAAGTGATTCTTTTGCTTTGTGTATGTTTATTGTCTTTTTACTGTCTTAAAGCAGATGTAGTAAAACAATGAAGTAATAAATTCAGTTACTTTATTTTTATAGCACTGCTATAAAACAGAAGTCAAACCAGGCCACTTTACAGGGAGACTTACCAAGTCAAATTCAATTTTCCATCATTTTCCATAACCCTGATATCAAGAAATTATGGCATCATTCTTATCTGTACAATATTATAATGAATACCACTAATAACTGTTAAGTGGTGTGCGTGTTTTTTTTTTTCTTTTGAATGACTTTTTTTCCCACTTCTGCTTGAGACCTGCAAAGTGTTCATTTGGTGTCTGTATAATTGGGAAAAACAACTTTCTGATGGGGAAATAAGTCATTTGCAAACTCCCTCATGTCAGAAAGCAAATTGGTCACAATTTTAATAATAGTTTATAACATATTATGCCAATTACCCCACGGTGTTACACACAAACATCAGAAATATAAACATAAAAAAATGTTTAAAAAAAATCACAAAACACACCAAAAGGAACTGGGAACTTCCTAACACCATTTCTGTCTTGTAAGCATGGGAAAGGTGTAATAGCATTCCTTCAGTAAGCCAACCAGTGGTGTGCAGCAGCAGGTGTAGGAGGGGCAGAACTGCTTTATGTTTTGCTTCACACAGTTTGGAGAGAACTCCAGTCACTCCAGCTCCTTCTCTAGTATCTCATTGAAAGGACTTTAAACTATCAGAATAGTTTAGAAATTTTTTAACTATCTTTAAAACCTTGCTATACTTTGACTTGTCCATGCCTACCTGATAACGGTGCTGGAACCACATTTAATGATATTTGGAAAAATTCAGAATTTGCAAAGCAACATGGAGCCATGTTTAGAATTTAAAAAAATTGTATTCATATCTTTTTGAGGTCAAACTCCTTGGAATAACAAACTACAGTCTGGCTAGTTTGCCTAATTTTGATTTACTCTAAATTAGGCCTAATTGCTAATTGGGGTAGTTGCATCTACAATGCAACTACCCCAAAGGAATATTTTGGTCTGTTTCACCAACTTTTAAATCTACTTTTATTGAAGCTGTCTCCATTAGGACTTTAGTGTTAAGTTAGAATTTTAAAGACTGAGACACAGCTAACTCTTTACTTCTAACCTTTCTGCCCAGTATCTGTAGCAGTAGTCTTGTCTCAAGCACAAGACTACTGCTACAGTAGTCTGTTGCCTTCATCTGCTCTTGAAACCAGAATGTTTCAGTCCATTGTCACCAAACAGATCTTGTTCCAAAGTCGAGATGGCCTCACCCCTCACATCCTCCTGTCGCCTCTGTCTGCACCCTTCCCCCTTTGTCCAGCCCCTTCGTCTCCTGACCTAATCTAGATGATTAAATCATTTTTCTTTAGCACAAATTTTGTCCCCCTCCCCACACCACAACTCTTGTCTGGTAGTCGGGCAGCACACCCTCCCCTATTGATCGTCATGCTGAGGAGATTACCCTAATAGCTGGGATTACCTCCCCACATGTTGGTCAGCCTCATACTGCAGGGGAGGAGGGGAGAGCTGGGGACGGTGCATGTTGTGCATGATGTGCAAATTTACGCAGGGGAGGGGAGGAGGAGTAAGAAATGAAAAATCTGGGCCTATTTGTTTATTTCCAGTGAGTAGTGGATTGTCAAAGGCCACAACTAATATAACATCTGGATGTTTTGGGAGTATAAATAAGAGTTTATGCAAGCAATATGTCAGTTTTTATACTCCTATAAAAACTTCTTCCATAATTATGCGAAAAGAAAAAAGCCTTAAAGTACCAAGAAAAACAGCAACAACAAGAAACAAAAAACAACTGAAACCTGTTTTTTATGCATTCAATATTAAAGCCCATTAAAACTATATCAATAAATGGATAGCTTATGATTTTTGAATCCAAGTTAAATATCAGTAAATATCTTACCTTCTGTATATAACTCTCTTTGTATCTTCATTTAGTATAAATCCATATTAGGAGGTCCAAGAGGCTGAAATTAACAGTTAGTCCACATGAAAGTGGAAATCTACCATCGTAAACAAATTCCAGTCCAAATAAAGAGTAATTTCAGATTATGCAAACTGTTTTTGATGATCACACTCCACAGTTTGCATATGCAAGTTAATTACAGAGAAACTTTTAACTACTGACATAATTAAGATATGAGGTAGTGTGCCACAAGAGAACGCATTATGTGAAATGAAGATAAAGCAAAAAATATTGATGGTTTGAAGGTTCATAAAACGGCTGTGGCAAAAACCTTTGTGAAGTTTGAAGTTCAAGACGGGTAGAAGTTCATGAGGATCTTGGCCCGTCTGTGACCTGTCATTAGCTCCAGCCTCTGAGAACAATTGCTCTGGCTTTATGCTAAATAAAGACACCAAGAGAGTTATTTACTTGGTCAAGAATACAAAGCAGTTATTTCCTGTAGACCGTTAACAAACTTGTAAGAGAATCATGACAAGCATTACTTAAGGCATTTTTACTTTTTGTGATGAAAAAAGCTAATTCAGTTGCAATTGTAAGTCTTCAAATCAGTACGAATGTTACTATAAATTAATAAGGCCGGGAGCGGTCTTGTTTACACAAGACCACCGTCTGAAAAACTACCAGTGTTTCTGGATTTCAATTGGAGAAAAGTTCCACATTTAGATGAGACCACAAGTACACTTTAAATCCACTGTAGTTGTCATGTGAGGGCACTGTAATTTTAGCATGTTGTCAAAACTTGCATGCACTTTTGACCCTGAGCTTCCACCTCATTTAGAAAACGGTAACCTGCCTACGATGAGCCAAGTCCTCATGATGTTCCATATCACAAGTTGTGTTAAACTGAGTAGGTGAAGTGGCACAAACACCACAATCCTGTCCACCGTTGTTTTTGTAGTAATCTGCGCGTACATGTGTAGAACAAACCCTTCTGTCCTCCGTGCGCATGTTTACTATCACACCTATAGAACACTTCACACCTCCACAGGGGGTGTTCCCAAAAAGTTCAACTCTGACGCTTGGTTTCAAAAAGTAACGTTGTCATTGTTCAATCATTGGAGATGTGAAAATCATTGATTGGATACCAACTGATTGCTATGATTCCACTGAAAACGCCTCGGTTGAAACGAGAACAAAGTCGCTGGCTGCAGTTTTTGTTTCATTTGATAGATGTTACTCTAAAAAACAAAAACACTTGCATATTAAAGTTTTACGTATGGTGAATGATATCAAAATAGGAATTCAGAATTAATTTTTTTAAATTATTTGCTTTCTGTCATAGCTGGGGCACAAAATCAAACTTTTTAAAACCAAACTTAAGTTCCAAAAGTCAACCAATATGACACTTCAGCACACATGCCTTTCTGAATCTTAAAATATATAGAAAACTTGTCAATTTTGTGATAAATATACTATTTTGGATCACAACCGTTTAAACAAAAACCCTAGAATTTCAAAAATTTGAAAATACTGTAACTTTATTTCTAAAACTACATATTCTGGGATGTTTGATATTTATTGCTGAATCCTAAATACTTTATAAACATACCTCACTTTAAGACATGTTTAATAAGATACCAATTAAGAAAAATGCACATTAAGTTACAGTTGTAAGTCTTCTTGTGTCTGGATCACAATTCAGGAAGCAAATGCCTTTTAAAAGCGTTGTCCCCATCCACATGTTTCCCCCAACATCTTCATTTTGACATCAGTGCGTGCGTGCCTGCTGGTGGAGTTCAAATTTAGTTTCTAAAAAGTTCAAGAGGTGAGAGCTTCTCAAAACATCTAGAACCGACAGAGACTAGAGAGAGAGGGGGGCTGGAGGCCGTTCAGACAGTGCAGAGAAAAGGAATTCCGTTAATCCGCCTCTGATCCGGTACAATGGCAGCCTTGTTGTCTGTCCCGTTTGCGCTCACCTAACACTAGTTCAGCAGCGTTGAACATGTTCGCTTATTGCTGGTACAACAAAGGCGCTCACAAACGTGTGATTAATCACCAATTATTCCTGCAACGGCTGTTTGAGTGGGCTAAGATGGGACTTCGCCGAGTGCCGCACTGGTAACTGACATCCATAATAGTTAGATGGGATGTTGTAGTTAACTTTCGCCGACACTAACTCTAACAACAAAGTGTCCCAGCCAGCACATCATCCTGCGCCTCAAGGAAACACTGTGTTTTGTCAGTTAACTGTCGCCTAGCTTCAGCTCTTACCTCCAGCAGGGGAGTTAACGTCAGGCGGCAGGTTGCTCCTGAAGGAATCCCATCACAGATAAAACAATGGCGAGCTCCCTTCAGCGGATAAACACTTGTCGACAAATCAGAGAGCTGTCTTTCAGCACTGTGCTAATCTCTCCTCGTCTCCTTCTCTTCTCTTCTCTTCTCGCAGCGCTAAAATAAACTTGAGTTGTTATTTAAATCACAGCGGTGCACCTGAACCGCAGTTCCGTCCTCAGGAGGCTCCGCAGCGGCAGACCGTTGTTGTTGGGAGGACGGTGAGAGGGGGGGGGAGACGTGAGTGACGCGAGAGATAACGTTATTAACGTTAATAACGAGCAACAGTGATATGTGCGTGAGCGCGCGGGTCTGTCCCATTCGCTGAGGGGTGAAGGGTGGGCGCGTGCGCGGAGGTTCAGATTAGATTAAGGTAGTTTTAGAACAGCGGTTCTAAAACATGGGGTGGGGATCCCACTGGGGGTCGTCAACCTTCAATTAGGAGGTTATGTGATCCCTAAATAACAAAACAAATTTAAAGAATGTTGAGCACTACTGAAGGTCAACTATGCTACAATTTATTAAATAATAGTTACTTAATAATTTAAAGAGTATCTATTATCTCCTACAGTTTTTTTAAATTGTTTTCCTTATAAGCATATATTGTCAGGGAGGGACAGTGGGTTCTGTTGAAGATCAAGTTATTTCCTATTAAGGTGCCAGATCACAGCAGAAGTAATTTAACGCTCTTTACCGGAGAGTTAAATTATGTAGCAGGTTTAATTCCTGCTCACAGTCGTGTTAGGAAGAGAACACCACATAATAACAAAACATCTAGCAAGTCCGTGTGTCCACAGCTGTGGAATGATGCTGCTGTGCTGAAAGTACAGTAAAATAAACATTTAAAAAAAAATGTATTTATACTTGAACAGATTTCAGATAAAATTCAAGAATAGAGTTTAATTAGCCCCACCTCTCTAAACGTGTAGGCGCTTCACACAAAGACAAGTTACCTCTGTCTACTAAATATTATTTAAATGAATAAATAAGACTGAGTAACATTACAAAGAATACGGCAGTAAAAAAAAATACTTTTAGCAAAGTTCTATTTGCTTAAGTGGACATGTAGATAAAGTCGTATTTTCAATTTCTGAGTGTCTAAAAATTATGTAAATATGTAAGTATATGTAAATGTCAGCAGATGCTTTATCAGTTATCTGTGGTTGTCAATCTCATTCATCTTAACTCAAAATAATTTCTGTCATATGTCACACCAGGTACACGTTACTTCATTTTGAAGTAACGTGGCGGTTGCTTCAAACAACTACTTTACCAGAAAGTAGTTGTTTTTTATCTAGAAGTAGAACAAGTTACATATACATCACAAAATATGTATATTCATTCTCTTCCACTCTGCTGCTTTTGTCCAGTGGCCTTGTTATCTCCATTGGTATCTTAAGCTGTCAGTCTTGCTTCAGCATTTGGGGGTCTGCTTCAAATTGTTTTTATAATATTGCCTAATATTTTTTTTTACATTCTGCATTTAACAGTGTGAATGAATTCCTTAAACTAACGGTCCTTCGGGAAGTTTTCTGCTTGACAATCAAACTAGGGCACTCCATTTGAGGAAGCCATTTTTTAGTTTTGTGAACAACCCTAAGATAGCCAGTGGGTGTCACTGTTGTGCATTGAAAAATTGAAGTTTAAAGCAGAGAGGACCATTCATCTAAGCAGGTGTTGGTTGTTTGAGGAGTGGAGCAGTTTTTCACCGTTGCTGTTCGCTGTCACCTGCAGCGATGAGCTCTAAGTGATCAGATAAACACATCTGGATGAATGGGACCAGTAGAGATCATTTTGTGTCAACTCCATTGTTCCATCAACTCATTTGTCGATGGAACAATGGAGCAATCATATGCTTATTAAAAAGTACTTGGAACAACATTTATTAAAAATTAGTAAAACATATAAAAGTCAAATAAAATTCCACCACTTTCACAGTTTTTCAGTAATCAACTCTGACAGAAATTGACATATTTCTTTAAGCAGTTATTTTTTTTTTTATAATTCTCAAATTTAATTGTAATATCATAAAAAATTCATGTTGAAGTGCTCATCTTAAAATTGGTCTTCAGGGGGCGAACAAGAAGTCTGGTTACTTGTTCGCTCTACTCCATACAAAACCATTCTCTGCTTCAACGTCATACTGAGAAATGCACACAGCAAACGGTTCTCTCCACAATTTTCTCTATTATTATACTATGTATTAAACTATAGCAATGGTGTGATTAGCTATTCACTGACAGTAACATTGTAAAAACCATAGTATACTTTGAAAATATTCAGTGGTCTATGCCTACTTGCATATAGGCAGAAGGATATGGTACCATCAGGCATCTGGAAATTGAACCCAAACATGTGAAGGCCCATCATTCTCTTTATTTTGGCTTATTTAATTAGATTTTTTTCAATGCGAAGAAGAAAAATATTTAAGGTGTTGCTTTAAAACAGATCAATGGGAGTTCCTCAATCAGAACCTTAAAAAACATTGGCTTTAAGACCTGGGACTCCTTTAATTACCTCAGCATGTGTTAAATTAAGTTCTCTAAATATTCTCACATTTAGCAATTAGAAATAGTTTTGCCAATCAAACAAAAAGCATCTAGATAGAGATGATGTCAGATATCTCATTTTTGTTTTTTCTTACACAGCACGTCTAATGTTGGAAACATGTTTCTGCGGGATGCTGCCGGCGGAAAACTCAGGGAGTGGCATGTTTTCTTCAGTCCATTTATGAAAACTCCGTGCATGCAGACCAGTATAAATCAGACTCTTCACTCTTCCGCCTTTTGCATCCTAATCTCATTTAGTCATTCACTGCTGATGTTCTTTCCACTATCAGCGTTTTATAATGAAGAATCATTTCTGCCGCCCAGTCTAATCTGAAAGCAGTGCCTTTCATATAAAAAGAGAAAAACAAAATGCAAATCAAATAAAATGTAGAGTTGTTATAAGAGTTGTTATACCTTGCTACACTTTTTTTTACAATTTATTTGAATGTTGAATGAGATGCGTTAATAAATGTGCAAAGCTTATCAAAGGGAACAACGCTAAGATAAAGGTCAAACATAAAGGTACGCATGGTTAAAAAAACTCCATAAGTATAAAAGTAGTTTCTTTTTTGTTTTTCTGCTTACCCTTCTGTTTTTTTAAAGTCTTGAAGGGTTTTAGAAGTCACAATATTTTTTTTGTATCCATCAACAACCATCTTGCCAGCATAACTCTTGGGAATTCGACCAATCTATTTTGAGTTAATGTAAAAGAACACATTTTGTCAAATACATGCCTTTTAAAAACGGTCTACAAAGTTTCAATTAGAAAAATTTGCAATTCCTGCCATAATGCATTGTGCATTTTCAGTGAAAATTACAGAAGCATTTGAAGTTAACGGCGGAAGACGTGCAGAAATGTAAGAAATAGGCAGGAGCAGCCGAATAAAGCAAAAGCCTGCAAAACACATGTAGCAAAACTGTAGAAATGGATGAAATGAAAGTGACAACTTTCAGTCAATGCAAAAATCACACCTGAAGAGTATCAGAAATTTGTGCAGAACATTGTTTACATAGCTAAGATGTAAGGTCAGGACAGTTTATAAAAAAACAAAAACAAAGCTAGCCCATAATGACATATGAAACCTTTTCTCTACAGCAATTTGAATGAACTTCAGCTTTGTCACACAGCCTCATCAACATGAAGAGCTAAATTGTTTTGCTTAAATTCTGGTCCCAGTCTGTTATGGCTGTTTATTTTTTATACTCTGTCAGTAACCTCAAAAAGTCTATCAGAGTTCTTTTGGATTAAGGATTGGAAAGAGGTTTGAAATTATGTTTGGAAGCAGGTCTGGCAGGAGGGTTAGAAGGGTTAGCGACTCAGTTAAATTGGGGTCGGAAAGAGGGTTGGAAGGAAGATGAGAATGAGGATTGGGAGGAGTGTTGGAATTAGGGTAAAAAAATTTACTGTAATTTAGTTTTGTCATATTTTATGTATTCCCAAAACTTTGCTCTAGACCAATCATAGTTTGTGTTTTTGCAGTGCATTCATTGCCTAACTGTAGGCAAAATACTGTATAACAAATACAATAGATAAAGTTAAACTGTGCAGGAGAATAAAGCACATGTAATAAAAGTCTGGTGTTTAATTAATTAGTTTTTTTGTGTGGTTGTTTTTTTTTTTGTTTTTCTTAGTTTTATTGCAGCCACCGCTGCAGTAAAAAATGCAGCAATGGCTGTTGGAAACTATGTCACATTATAATTTCCTGGAAAAGAAAAATTATTCAGTGGAGCAGATCCCAACATGGATCTTTTCACTGACAGCACAATCCCCACACAGGTATAGTAACACTGTTTCTAACGTACAACTGAAAACTCAATCACAGTACGTGCAGTGCAATACAAATATTTATCTATACATAAAACTTCACTGCATAACAGATAATCTTGTGAAATGAAGTGCATACAGACCAGCACAGCGAACCAGTACTTAAGTATCTGTACATATTTGCTACAGGATATCAATATAGCAGTGAGTGAGAGAGGTAACGCCTTCCTCGTCCTTACTCTCCAACCTTTCCTTGATGTCAAACCATGTAATTGTAGCAACAAATTACGCCACAAAGAAACCGCATTTTGATAACGTTAAAGATAACCTGCCTTCTCGGTTAATTTCGGAACTTCCCTCTAAGTAATACGGTTTCTTGTTTGTTTATGATAGATTCTTCTGTCTTGATTTAATCATTGTAACATGGTAGTGATTACCGATAGCTTAATCTTCAATCAGAGTCTAGCTCCAGTATAGCTAATCACTTCCAATTAAAGTGTTACGGTTTGATTTTTGAAAACTAATCTAGATGTTATAATACATTCCTCTCATTCCTTTCTATAAAAAATGTAATTCTTCTCCCAGACAAAATTAATTTACCCTTCAAATTGACATTTGATAGTTGGTTTTTTTGTTTTGTTTATTTAACAAGACTGATATGATTGTTGATACTTAAATATTAGTAGGTTTCGACAGTTAATCATCAACCATTTATGAGACCCTTGTTGATCCTTCTCTGGAAGGTGGAGCCTAAAACAAGGGAAGGGGACAATGAAGATTGCTATTTTCCGTGTTCTTCAGTAGAGCTCAGAGCGATGACAGTAAGCCCAGCTGAAGGTTTTCCATCATTCATTTCCCAGGTAAGATTTGTTTTCCTTCTTTAATTGAAAATAGCAATCGAGACTGCATTAAGAGACATCAGTTTATATTTGAATGTAATATTTCAATGCTAGTCAAATTACTTGAAATAAATGGAAATTTAAACAGATTCTGGTCTTCAGTAGTTAAGGAACCTTGTCTGATTAACTGTGATAGATTAGCTGGTGGGTTTAAAACTGGGAGAAATTTAGATAAACAGCTGGTTAAATGAAAACTGGATAGATAAACAAATAATGCAGTAAGTAATGTTGGAGGGTTGAGCACAATTTTCAAGTTCCTTGCCTTTTTAATTTCAAACAAGCAAAAGACAGAGAAGAAAAATAGAGACAAAAAACTATAGATTTCATTAACAATATTAATATTGATAATATTAATTTAACATCTTCAATCAAAAATTCTTTATCTGGCAGATCTTTGAGGAAAACCCATTTGGGTTACTTGGCAGACCAGCTCCTGTTCAAATAATGCGATTAGTTTGAAGTCGAACATCGTAATGAGTTATTAGAGGATGGATGTTTGTACATGCTGTGTAGTCAAGAATTTTTTTAAGCAAGTATGGTTAAAAATTATACTGAACAAATCTTGAAATGTTTTCTCTATTAGGCAATGAAATCAGCCATGAGACTTTCATCAAAAATGTACATACTTTGTTTCTTTCATTAAGATCTGGGCAGCATGATCTGACCCTGTGGCTGACACTTCAGTAAAATTCGTTTATCTGACCAAGCTAATCCACTTATTTATTCATAAACTGCTGCGTCTATGATGTAATTATAATTTCCTCTTTCCTTGCAGGAGCAGATGATTGTCATCTAATAAACGCAAAGCCGGAACTTGCCTATCTGATTTATAGTTGTCTCAGAGAGGGTAAGCGGAAACTCCTCCTCCTCTAAAAGACGAGGCTATTCTCCAAAAAGTGAGCTTTAGGGGTTAAAAACATGTCAAATCCTGATTTGAAGAAGCTCGAGGTTTTCTACAACCTCCTGAACAGTTGCAGTTTGGGTGCATTTTGCAACAACTCTCTGCTGTCATTTCACAATTCAAACAATGAGAGTGGGATGGAGAGTCCAGATGATGGAACGCTGAGAGTGTTCATCTCTGTGGTGTACTTCATTGTGGCTACAGCTGGAGTGTTGGGCAACTTGCTGGTCATGTTCCTACTTTATTCAACTCACACCATCACCACTGGCACCATCAACTTCTTTGTTTTCAACCTAGCTTTGGCCGACCTACTGTTTTCTCTTGCCTTACCCTTTTGGGCGGTGGACATTGCTCTGGACTACAGTTGGCCTTTTGGCTTAGCTGCATGCAAGGCTGTGTCCTTGCTAACTGGACTGAATGTCTTTGCAAGTTGCTTTTTTCTGACAGCTATGAGTCTGACACGCTACTGCTACGTGGCAACAGCTCTCAAACCTGGATCGTCCCTGTGCAATAGATCTTGTACCTTCCCGGTAACCACAGCTATCATTTGGGTCGGGGCTCTCATTGTGGCGGTACCCAGGGCCCGGTACGCAGACCTCAGCCGTGTGGGCAGCGGCAATGACACAGCATGCTTGCTCCGCTTCCCAGAAGGCACGGCTTGGCTCGGAATAAACCAACTCCTGCGAGTGGTTCTGGGATTTCTGCTACCCTACGCCATCATCATCCTCTCCTACTTGCTCTTGCTGCGATTCCTCTGCAGGCACAAACTGAAAGGGAGCAGCAACACTCGGCGAAAAGCCGACATCTCAAAATCTGTGGCTGTGGTGGTGCTGACCTTCTGTGCCTGCTGGTTTCCCTACAATGTCCTCACTCTCTGGAGCGTCCTGATACAGCTTGACATCATTGATATGAGCAAATCGTTCTACAGTGCTCAGACGTACTTCTTCCCTCTGGCCAACTGTTTAGCTTTCACCAGCAGCTGTTTCAACCCTGTCATCTATTGTCTGGTCAGGAAGGAATACCGAACAGCTCTGCGTAATGTTTTCTTCAAGCTGAGTTTGGCCATCATGTCCAAGATGCCCTATGCGCTTAACTCCGAGGAGGGTTTAGGGCAAGGTCGTCAGCTTGGTATTCCTCTCAGCAACGTCTACAGCCAGACGTGCCAAACTTACTCAAGGGGCTACACACCACTGACAACACTTCCTGCTGGAACATCACTACTGTAAAGTCTCAACCCAATGTTTCCTCAGTCTTTTTCTGCGATAGAGTTTGTATTGTCTGTGTTCTGTGGGGACATTAGGAGCAGATAGTAATTTGCCTGCAGCAGCAGTCTGAGTCAGAGCCGCACAATTTTGAAAAGCAAGCAATTGCAATTAGTTTTGAGAATGCAACAATATCAGCTTTGAAAAATATACATTATTCTCAAACTTCTGTTTCTCACCTGTTTTTAAGATGATTCCATCAGTCTTAGCATTTACTGCCTATGGTTGAAGTGGTGCATTGCAGAAAAACACAGGCAGGAAGTAAACACAAGTAACCTTCTTCTACTACCACACACCACACTTTACTACCCAATAAAGTGAAATGCAAAATTATACTGAAGGAATTTCTCTTTTACCAGGATAACCATTAATAGTAATACCAACCAATAAAAACAACGCACATTTTTGTATTTTATGTATTTAAAAACATGTCTTGTCTTGAACTGAGACTGATCAGCTACCTACAGCAGGCAAGATACTAGTCAGCTCCATATGAACTCCAGAAAGCCTCTCTTAAAGAAATTCATGCTGTTCTTTTAAGACTTCTGACTTCATGTTGTACCAACATTTAACTTTTCCCCCCTAATGATCAGTAGTGTCTATATGAGAATGTTCATGTTGATGCAGGTACTTAGCTTTTGTGGATCTGCATAAAAATTGAAACGTTCTGACATTTTTCAAAGTTGCATATGCTAAAATATTACCTAAAGAGATTGTGCCAGCGTCTCTTCTTTCCTTCCTCTTTATTGTTTGACTGGAAATAATAAACAATATTTTGTAGTTATTCTTAACTTTTGTGGGGGGAAAAATCTCTCCCCTTTTGTATTCTGCTGTTGCAGCAATAGTTTAGTTGTGATTGTGCTTGTTTCATTTCAGTGTAAAGTGTGAAGATGTTGAATTTAAATCTAAAAATAAAACTAACTGAACTTAAACTACAATTTGTGTGTGTTTTTTTCTTCTTTTTTTTGCTTTACACTTTGCATCAGAAACTTTTAACTCTTTGAAGCAAGAACAAAACTGGTCTGTCAAATATTATTGAAATGTTAAAATATGAATTGGATTGTATAATTACAGAGTTAAAATGCATATTAATTGCACATTTGTGTTTTAGTCCACTGATGAGACTTTTTAGGTTTCACAATGAGATTATTTTAGAAATATGAAAAAATCTCAGCCATTATTTATATTCTCTAATGCACCACAAGATGGTGCTGATGCTCCTTTTTAGTCAGGGAAGCGAACTACAAAAGCAATGGTTATTTAGCGGCTTTTTCTCAATTTGCATATCATTTTTAGTCTGGACTTTTGCGTGGTTACATTAACATTGGTAAATCTGCATTGCTGTTTTGTTTTTTGTTTTTACAAGACTATGTGTGAACCAATTTATTTATTTTTTTTGTCTTACTCGGTCTCTCTTTTGTGTCCTCTTTTTGGTAAATGAGCAGGTTGCCTTGGTAACGGTCAAACCATTTGTGTTTTGTGAATTTTACACATTTCTTTGTGTTTGCACATTGCATACATATGCATTAAGTTTCTTTGTCATTAATTTTTGTGGAATCTGTGCTTTTTTTGTGGATTCCATTTTCAAAACTTTTTTGTAGAGACCACAAGTATTTAACTTGTACAATTTTTTGTCGTGGGACCTATTGACAAGAAATTGTAAGCCAGTTGTAGTTAAGAAATTATTCTTAAGTTGTAATTATTATTCAGACACACATAACTCAAATTAGGTTATGGTTAGTGAAATGTATCCAATACTTAGTGGACACTTTGTTGGTAATGAAAACTCTAAAACGTCTCCTATACAAAAATAATTGACTAAATAAAGTGTTTGGGAGCGAGTGTGACTTCCACAACAACAACATACAAATATTGAAGGTTCTAGTCCTTTATACATTTTGATCTTCAGCTCTTTCTAAACATTTTCAATTAGTCCTCTGATGGACTAAAACAATCTAGATTTCCTGTTTCTGCAAGACACCCTTGACTCCTGGACAATTCTTGTGGCATCTGATTTTTTTACTTTTCTGTCAAAAAACAAACAAAAAAAAAACAGAAAAACAGATGATGTTCTTTCCTCTCCCAAGCATTAAGAAGTTTAGAACTATTAATGGTATCTTTTGCAAAATCAAACAGCTCTTCTATTGTCCATCACAAGGATCTTTTTCTGTGCTGTGAATTAGGACAGGGTGCCCAAGTTTATTTCTTGAGAGCTACTAGTGTGTAACATTTACATGCGTCCCATCTCCAACACACCTGAATCAAATGAATGACTCATTACCAGGTCTCTGAATCAGAATCCTGATTCATATTTGATGAATCAGGATGCAAAGAGTCTGCAAAGCTCCTGAGCAAAAACTGAATCAGTTTTTGATTCAGATGTGTTGGAGCAGGGATGCGTTCAAGTTGCAAAATAATTCTTGAGTACTAAACTTGGGCACCTCTGAAAGACTATACCAGGCAACATTATTTGTTATCAATAGGGGGCAGGATTGCTTTAAAAACTGTAACACATTTCAGCCATTTTCTTATCTTATTTGCATAATGTTCTCATTAGCTTTACACTTATACACTTTATTGTGTATAAGTGGTATTTGCAAATTAGTTTGTAATAATTTCTATTTTTCTGGGGCTGTGTGGATTTTGTGTCAACAAGATACCTAAAAATATATAATAGAAATATATTTAGAAATAGGTTAATATGTCTGATACCTTTTTCCTCATTGTGTGGCAGCTGATTATTTCTGTTTATTCAGACATCACAATTAAAGTCTTGTCCACATGAAAATAGTTTTTTGAAAAAGCTCTGTCACTTCCTATATGTTCATTGCTTATACGCAATATGTATTTATACGCAGAAACAAAAGATGGTGGTTGCATGATGCTGTGGGGGAGTATTGACTCAGTAGGACTGATTTCTTAATTTTTTAATGTACATTTTGTGCTTTGTTGTGTTGATTTGCCACGTAAAGATTCAGATTTGTAACATCAAAAAAAATTGAAAAACTTGCAGCAGCATTGTTAGGTGTATAGAATTTTTTTCCTGATAAGCCTAAATAACACACATAATGGAGTGTGACTGCTGTTGAGGAAGAGCAGTAAGATCTATGAAGCTGATCCTCCTTAATCCTCTCGCCGCCTGTTGGAGTCCTGGCTGGTGTTCATCCGTTGTCCCTGTACAGATCTCTGATGGGAAACAGCCGACATCTCATTACTCCTACAGCCACAAAGATGATGTGACTGAATGCTAAGCCACGTCTAGATGAGTGACTCGTACTGGCTTTGATTAGATGCGGCGCAGGACGGAGCTGTGAGCTGATAGAGGAAATATGCTTGGTGGCGTTTCATCACTTTTTCATTCGTTACAAAGAGGCTGTTGAGATTTCTAGCAGTAAAACAAGGAATCGCTGGAGGTGTTTTGTTGCTGCAGTGGGATCCAGCCTGTGTTTTCGGGTTGAGTTGGGACCCATCCCTCTTATAAACAGAAATGAACAGCCAACACCAATATTACCAGGTTGTGACTGTATTGCAGGAAACACACTTGGTTACTTTTCAGCACAAAATTGGTAAGACCACTTCCAACCAGCGACTTTAGTTTATTACAAAACGTAAAAGTAGGCACTGTACATAATAATCTGCCTCTTATTATGTCCAAAACTGACTGACTGTCTGGTCGTCAATCTAAACTTTAAAATTAATCTGATTTCCCAGTATATTTAAAAAACAGAACACTGCTGACTTTAACCAAATATTTCAACTGCAGTTGACATTCAGAGCCAGACAACACAAATGACTGTCTACATGCTGCCTACTGTAATATCTCTTACCTAAAGTTGCTCTTGCAACCCTAAAATCTTTTGTGCCAAAGATTTTTTTTAAATGCATTTTCTGTATTCAAATAGAAAATACAGAAAAGATAACTTGTACCCATGAAGGAAATGCTTAGTATCTGCCATAACATTTTAATTACATTCTTTATATTCTACTCTTGGGAAATGTAGTTTGATGAGAAAATTCATTATCTACCAATAATTCAACATAAACGCAATCTACTTACATTTATATTGGTTTGATCAGGATTGCTAATGTGTCTTATGGCATAATGGAAGAAAACAGAAACAATCAGATGGCTGCAAATCAGAAACAAAATTAATATAAAAAAGATGTAATACAAAAATTTTAGAAGATCACGTATAACGTCAAAGTACATGTGACATTTGAGCAATTTTGAAACCAGGTAATAGCCAATGGCTAAATATAGTTAAGAAACGCAGACACAAAATAGGGAAATAAATTTGCAAAGGGGCAAAATTGCCCAGATCCAGACGCTGGTCTTGTGAAACAAGAGATAATCAAGAATTAGGGATTTAATAATTTATTTAAATCACTCGGAAAAAAATCACCTGAAATATGAATACATTCCCTTTGTTCAAAACAAGTCATATCAATCAAGTATACTTACACTAATAATAATTACAAGCGCAATCATACCTACGGTTACTACCATTATAAATAAAATTACCAACGTTAAACATCCACCACACAACATCAGGGGTCTGGAGGGTATGGCTTATCAATGGGGCATGGCTTATTTCAAAAGAAACCTCAAGTAAATTAAGGTATTACATCCAGGAGGCCTAATTCAAGTCAAAAATCCCACCAACAATATATTTGTGACACAGTAGATCAATTGTGCAGAGTAATAGCTGCCAAGAAAAAAATAATTTTTCCACTCCATAATGCTATACATCCATTTTAGAAACATGAATAGGCTGACTGATGTTGTATATTCTTTCTGAAAATATATAAGATAAACTTACTCTGTTAGGTCCTGCGTCGCCTCCAGGAATATGGCAGTTTCCCTCCCCCTCCCTTAATCTCACAAAATTTTATAAATTATCTAAGATTTCACAATTTTGCAAACAAACACTTTTCAATAGAATTCTCCATATAAATTCTTATAATATGTTATTACAGTGGGTCTTTCTTAGGTTACTGTTAAACTTGTGTGCCAAATATAAATTCAACTACTGGTCCATCACACTAATGTACATGTAGAGAACAAAGAGTGACTGAAAGTAAAAGGGTTTCATATTCACGGGATTAACCAAAATTCTCATCTGCAAAAAGTTTCTTTGAACGTTCAGTAGCAGGGAACAAACTGCAGCTTTTTGGGCCGATTGCTTTTTCAGATTTTTAAAAGCTCTGGCCTGCCATAACTGGCAGACATTTTGAATGAAAATACAGTTTTCTTTTAATTGTCTCATAATTTTTGTGCTTCCTCAGACCCTACCGATATGCTTTTGCAAGCTTAATGACATATTCAAATTTTTTTTTATCTCTACATTAGTGGCTAAAGATCAACTTTTTCTGGTCAACCAAAAGTACTTAATTTAACAGAAATGCAATATTTGTTTTGTTTCCTCTGTGCTCATCATAACACCTGAGAGTCTGACAATTTTTTGGAATGCAAATAATATTAGTTTGATTGTGATGGTAGCGGCACTTAAATATGAGAAACCTCAGAAAGCATGGAACATCCAGAAATAGCAATAAACAAGCCACCAAGATCTGAACCTGATTTATTTCCCTATTTGGTTAGTAGTAAAGATTTAACTAGTTTGTACTTGGGGGTAATTAAAAAACAAAAAAAACAAAAACAAGTTGTTCTAACCAAATAAAACAAAAAATATTTCCTTACTTTGTATGGTATAAAGCAGACAACTGGCAAGGGCTTTATTTTAGAGGTAGCCCACTGCAGCCAACACAGATAAACCTTCAATAATAAATAGGCATAACTTTAAATAGTTTATATTTGCTTTCGTTGAAAACATTTCTCACAGACCAAGGATTGCAGCGTCCAGAAAAATAAAAACAGATATGAAATATAACATTTCAGAATACTGTATTGCAATGCAGGCCAAGTAAATAAATAGATACATATTTCAAAAAGAACTTAAAACTGCAATCCAGCATTGTTGAAAGCACCACAACTGTTTTGGTTACACAACACAGGCGAGCTAGTATAGTAATCAATCATCAATTCCTCCGGAAGAAAAGAAAAACACTCCGCCCGCAACTGTTGTTTCTGGATTGCAGCATTAAGAGTCATTATAGAATATAAGAATTAGTTTTGCCACAACTTTAACATGCCTGAGGGCCTACCCTTGATTTCAATACATTTTACATATAAGAATAGATATACATTAAGCTATTTTATACATTTCTGGTAACATAAACATGTAATTTTTTTATAATTTATCTTGAAGTAAAATGTATTTTTAAAGGCAAGAGGTTAAGATAAAATATATCAACCATGAAATTTGTAATGTAAATGATTCTAATAGAGTTAACCAACACACTGCTTATTAATTCATCACCTGACTACAAAAAGTACATTTAATATACAAAGTTTACAGGTTTGTTTTTTCCTTTTTCTTTGTATTGGTTTTGTTATTTTTGGGCCCTGTATTACAGACTATAAGGCAGTCAAATCTTATGCACATATACTACATATCCCTGTTTCTTAGTCTTTTAATGTTTTAATCAGTCCGTTTCTCTCTGTCCTGCAGCTATAATGCAAAAGGCTCAGTGCCACACTCTTCCGAATAAAAACTGGAGGAGCTGGCAGGTTAGCTTAAAAAATATGCCTTACAATGTCTCAAAGCGTGATAACTGTAGCAAAATCATAGAATTACTGACTTACTTATTCTTGCCACCAAAAGCACATGCAGAATTGTTGCAGATGTATGCTTCAGAGACATTAAAACAAACAAAAAAACGTGAGTATTCCAATGCTTGCTTATGTGTTAGCTATAAGCAGGGACACAATAAATTTATAGTTAAAGCTATTAACATAAAATCTTACGGCACATTTTCAAAACAGCGTTACAAAGTGATTGGGAGTCAAGCTAGCAGCTACTCGGAGTTAAGCTAGCAGCTACTCGGAGTCAAGCTAGCAGCTACTCGGAGTCAAGCTAGCAGCTACTCGGAGTTGTTTGGTTTGGAAGGTGGTGGCGTTTACATCTAATTAAAAAAGGTACAGCGTATAACTAATAGCGTATAACCTGTCCAAAAAGATTTGAGTATGTGTTGTATTGATTTGACCCGTTTCTGTGATGTTGTGTTAGCTGTGTCAGCTTTACTCTCCCAATGTCTCTCCAAAGTGAGTCTGTTCTGAGAAATGCAACAGTTTTGATACAGATTCCTCATGCCTACATTGTATCACCCAAACCATATTTTAAAATACCCAAGGACACACATGAATTTTTATTTGGTTGCCATTCAAACCACCTTTGTTTCCAAGACTCCTTACAAATCTAGGTACTGGATAAAATTGTTACAATACACTTTTACAGTAATGTGTTTAATTGGCCTGGAATTGTCTTTAGCAAAATAGCAATCTGTATCACTGTTTTGAAAAGTCACCACGATGTCAGTATATCCATCACTTTTATAAAATGAGATTAGTTTAAGTGCCCCCATTATTAAATTAATTTAGAATATGTATTAATACATTTTTATACACATTGAAAGTCAAGTTTTAGCAATATCTTCCAAACTTAAAAAGTTAAATCACAGGCCTCAGATTGTACTCAAATCAGCTGATTGTGGAACTTGTCTGGCTTTTTAAGATGAGATGGCTGTAATATAAAGAAGAAACATAAAAAAAGCAAAATTCTACTAAATCTAAAGTAGAAAATATTTAATGATTCAACAACATGCTTGTTGCTTGTTGAAGGCGTCACCATGAAGGAATATTGTGCCTGGTGTCCTCAGCCACTGAAGTGGGAAGCTTCTTGTAGAAGGGGGGAAGTAATCTTAAGTTCATCTTCATCCCACTGTTTTCCACAACTTCTTCACCACAGTTACAAAAACTCTTTAGGAACAGTATTGCCGTTATTGTGGCACTGGCTTATATTTCAACCAAACCGTGCACAACATTTGCTGCACACGTTGGTCCTCTTGCTGAGTTGATTGTCAAGTTCTGTTACAGGCTTAGTTTTAATATGTGCAACGATTTTGAAAATATTTCTTAATGTGAGATGACACCATCGTTGGTCCTTTGTAGGCCTTTGACTCGAGTCAGTCTGTAGGAGCCGTTTTGATCCACCTTCTTACACCCGAGTGACCGTCATGAATTCGGGTCACCTTGGAACTAGCAGTCAGGATCCAGGGAGGCCCCCATAGACCTGGCTGAGAGACTGCAGAAGACAAAACAGATACAATTACCATTTTTCTACATTTACAAAGGTGACAAACATTCAGAATCTCAGCTTAATATTTCTTCAAATGAGGTTTTTCTTTGATATCAAGTTAAATTTGACAGTAGGATAAGTGTGGCGCTAAGACATAACAGCTGGTTGACTTACAATAACTGAACATGTGGGAAACTTCAGGGGTCGCCGAGTTTACCCAGGCCTAGTTTTACTGAAATATTTAAATGTGTTTCACTGTTTTAACTTTATACATTTAAATAAAGTTGAAAAGGCTAAATTCAGACAAAAATATTTAAAGTCAGAGGTACATAAAGATTTTATCATTTATCTAAATGTGTGCTACACTTTGCCATAATGAAATATTAGATGGGTTATTTCTATCAGTGCAAAGAAGCACAGAGGTCTTCTCTTTTGTAGTCCTAGCGTTAACGAGAACTATTCTCCAGTCCACATGATCACCATATTCCTTTACATATTTAAATATTTTAACTTGACATGAAAATTACCTATTTACTTTTTGGAAAATCTTGGCCTAATGTCTGATAACATGACCCCTCAACAGAGGCTTGAAGGGCTTAATAGCAAGACTCTGAAGACAAAATGGAATGACATGATGGGGAAATAAATAAACATGGTTTTGATATGACAAGAAATGTGCTGTGATATTATTTCAAAAGGCACATTTCTTCGTTGAGGATAAATAAATTAAATCTACAACTAATCCCAAACAGCAGTACATTTATCTTTTTATGTTTTGCAGGGTAAAGTCTCAGGTCTCATGAATTCAAACTACATTACGTCACTGAGAATGTGATGTAATGTGCACTAATACTAATATATAATTTCTGGATGATGTATGTCGCACCTTGAAGCATCTGGAAACCCAAAGATCAGCCAGACTTGTGGAGATCCTCAATTCTCTACTTGATATCTTTTCCGTTTTTTTTTATTATTATTATTTCATAGCATTATAAAAAAGGAAGCAGTATGTATCAGTGAGGTCTTGAAATCTATCTATAATGAAGCCATTTTTTTTATTTTAAAGTTATGTGTCTGGAAAGTGAGGGTTAAAAAAAAGGATTTAATCTTTTTAGGTTGAGTGTTTTAATAAAGAAAAAAATGAATTAACTTAATGTGAAAAAGAGAACTGTAAAAGGTCTTCTGGGGTTTTAGGAAAACTACAAAAGTCTGGGTTAGAAGGGAAATATAGCGAAATGACGGATGATTTTAATTCTACAAAAACTCTTCTTCTGACAGGACTTTAAACCAACGATTGGAAGCTAATCCAGCAGAGTCATAACTAAACTCTCTTCACCAGACTCCAAATTAGATTGCACAGTTTGGACATTTAATCCCATCGCATTTTATTTATTTTAGGTTTCTGGTGTCAGAGTTTCACAGCAGGCCCGTTGCTGAAACGTTTCCGTATTTGGCCGTCTTTCAAGACACAATTTGATCGGTTCGCTTGTGGCTCCTTGGAGCTGCAGAGAAGGTGACGGTATATTTCAAGGATAGCAAACGTTTCCTCCGAGTTATTTAAGCACAAACAGCCTCTTCACCTGCGTCACCAATCATCCCACATGGTGCATTCAGCAACTTGAATTGCACTGACGCTGCTGGTGAGTCACAGTTCCTCAGTGATAAATGCATTCCAGAGAATCATAAGCTCTTTGAGGTAAATAATATCTAATTTCTGCTCTGAAGATTTGCTGTTCCTTCACCGTTTTTAGGATTTCGTGATTTGCGCTCCTCCCGATCCTTATGCCCCACCCGCCAAGTGGGTGCAAGATGCGGTGAAATGTTGCTTTTCGATACGACAAAAAGCGTGGACTGAACTGATGGAGGTGGCTGACGTATGTGGAAGCCGCTGCAAACTTCTCAACCTGTGCTGGCTTCTGCAAGAAACGCTCTTGGATGTGATGCAATAATGAGGCAAACTGATTTAGGACATGACTGGTGGTGTAGACACAGGCACAAACCTGGTCTGTGAGGATTCGAGGCTTAATATCAGGAATGGCACCCCCTCTCAGCTCATCTTCCACAGCCATGAGTCTGACAACAGGGAAATAGAAACAAACAGACCGGTTGACAAAAGTAGAGTTATGAAGCCGGCGTTCTTCAGATGTACTGTGAGATTGTGCAGCCATATGATGATATTAAGGTCCTGAAGTGTTCCTGGGCATCCTCTGAGGTCCCCAAAAGTGAATCTAATCTTTGTTCAGGTGCAGAAAATGTCAAATGAAATCGTGGAAGAGTGAAGTGTATGGTCATGTATTGTCTGCTCACTATCTGCTTACATAATTTCTTCCAAGCATGAATTGCTATGGTCACAATCAGCCTGTCTAGGTTTAGGTAATCTTTATTTTTAACTTTACATTAGAGACTTGGCCACAATTTCAGATTTTTTAGTTGATTCAAACTGATTATTCTGTTTGGAAAAAAAAAAAAAGAAAAATCTATTGAAAACCCTTAAAGTGAAAGACTAGATGTTACGGTCTCCTCCTTATGGCAATACAAAGTCAACAACATAAACATACAAAAGTCAATGACTAACAAAATATGAAGGTAATTCAAATCATCATGTTGAAAATGAATGAACATGTTATTTAAAAGAAAAACAAAACTGGTTTTCTTCAGAATGTCTGATAGTGGGATTACTGGGATGCAGAACAAGAAGTCATCTTGACTTTAGGCTACACAAAAGTACTCACAACCCTTGCATTTATGTGTGATAGCCAGCATGAAATAAGTAATTACTGTAAAGTGATAGGAAAATGAAAAGTGGCTTTGCAGACCCAGTTTTAGCTACAATTTCAGCTTCATGTCTTTTAGCCTGTGTCTCTCTGCTTTACACATTTGGAATGGAGTTAACGATTTTTACCGATTTGTCTGGAATATGCATCTGAAGATAAATTATTATGTCTTGCCACAGATTTACAACTTATTATAGGTGTGGACTTTGACTGGTCCATTCCAACGCATGATCTAAACCAAGGTTGTCAAACTTTAGTTCTCTGGGATTTGTGTCCTAAAGCTGCCAGATGTTACTCTGTTTCAATACAGCTGAATCACATAAGTTCAGGAGGTAATTCATTGAACCAGGAATGTTTGAGCTGAACTACTCCGTTGTAATTCTGTCAGGAAGTCTGGGGTCGTGTTCCTGCTGGAAGGTCACAAGTATTGCACAGTTTTTTTCTTCCAGGGCTGTTCAGTATTTATCTCCATCTATCTTCCCGTCACTTTTAACCAGCTCTGGTGAAAGGCAGTCAAACCATTTCAGGCCTTTACTGAGTGGCAAAATGAGCACAATTACTGAAAGAAGATTATAAGAAGTGTTGATCTCAGTTTTCTACACCTCAGTTATGGACACAGTAAGTAAAGAAGGTCAAATAAGACCAAAATTGCATGAGAAACATTGCAAGCCACACAAAGAACATCAAAATGAAACACAGCAGAGCAGGGAGACTGGTCAGAGTTGATGGAAAGGTGGATGGAGCTACAGATTGAAACCTGGAAGAAAACCTGACTTGAGACCAGGATGGAGTTCACAACACTAAACATTCAACCAGAGCTACAATGAATTAGTTTCAACCGAACTGTATTCACGTGCTAAAATGGTCCAGTCAAAGTTTAGATCAAAATCCAGCATAGAGCCTGTTTGACTATTTGTGCATTAAATCCCAACAAGAAATAATGTTTGTGTTTGTGTTTGTAACGCAACAAACTTAAAAAAATAAAAATAAAAAAAAAGTTCTAGGGATCTCAGTGCAGATGCTGTAAGCTACATTTTCACCCAACCCGCCCTGGAGATGATAGATGTCAGCTTATCCCAGCTGGAACCTTGATTCAGCACACAAGTTTTTACAGGTTCATGCATCTCTCCTTAATCCATCCCAGGGACGAACCTCTACTCCAGACTCCCTAAAGTCTGCAACCCCTCATTTGCAGACCCAAAGAAAAAACTGAAATGACAGCAAATAAACACATCCATCCCATAAAGTGCCTTCAGAGTCCTTTTTTTTCTCTCCATCTAATCAGAGCCAGCCTCCCTCCCACATTTCATCCTCAGTTTTTGAAGAGGACAAACAGATTCAGTGAAGAAGCCATATCCGAAGCTCGTCAAGCTTTTCGGACCGCTTTGGGAGTTTTGTTGCTGTAAATGCTTTTCAATGACTGTAGCTCAACATTTGGCAACATAATCTGAAACATTCTTGTTGGTAAGCTGGCTGATAGCCTTCGGCCTCTGGGTAAATAGGTTCTTAATGTTCCTCTATCAGCCTGCTCAGCTCTCCACAACAAATTAGCTGAGCCCCTCAATATGTTTCCTCTATAACTGCAGTTCAGTCCAACCAGGAGACGAAATTATTCTTACAAACATGAGGTTAAATGTTGCACTTTTCACTTATATGTACTAAACACATAGGAACTTACTTCTAATTTAATTATAAACTAAATATCCTTCTTCTAGCTACAATGCCATGAAAAAACATTGTTACAAATAACAAATAATTGTTTCTGATTATTGAATCAGAAACAATTATTTGCGATTGTGACAAAAAGGCAAAAAAAACAAAAGAAATTTGTAAGTCCCAAATATTATTCATTGCACAGTTTTAAAAAAAGCTACATTAATAACCTGTGTCTCGGTAAGTATTATTTTAGTAGCTATGCTAATGGTATTTGAACATTTTAAGGAGATCTGTAATACACAGCCATATTCAAGAAATTATGATATGCGTTCAGATTGCAAGATTAAAAGAGCTTTTTGAAAAAATAACATACATTCATCCATTATGTCTGTAGTAAAAAATATATTTTTCTATGTCTGGCATGACATCCTAATATTAAATGTAATGTTTTCATTAGCAGTAAGCTGGAATTCGTTACATTTAACAGAATTAAAGGCTTGAATACACCAGTCTGTGTGTAATTATGTGTTTCATATGAATTTAGTTACTGAAATAAATATACTTTTCAGGAATATTCTAATCATACATGACAACTAGTAATTCTGAAGAGGGAGATGACGCCTGCAGGTTCGCCAAACCAGAGCTATCCTGCGTTTCTTCGTCTCTGCTGACCTCTCCTGGACCGAGCACAGAACAGCGGCCTTTAATAGAACCTGCCTCCCATTTCCACACAGATTTCTAATAAAAACAAGCTGAACACAATGGCTCATGGCGCTCCACTGCCTCTGCAATGAGAGAGCAGTGATGGCCTTCAGCTGCAGTGAAGTAGAAAGCAGGAGGCTTCAGACGATCACAAGTCGGCCTTCTCTTCTCCTCTGCCTCTCAACAGGGTACACTTACACGGCTTCCCCTCTCCTACTGGCAGCCACTACAGGTTCAATAAAGTCACTTTAGCCACACTGATAGTGCTTCTTCCACAAAGTCTCTCTCTCTCTCGCACACACACCTACATTACCGAGCCGTCAGACATGAATACAGCGACATCTGCAATCTTTTTCTTTCAGTTTCTTTAAGAAAAGACTCTAATATCCTGCTATCAGCTCATATTTGTATAATTATGCGGGTTTTTTGTGTTCTCATGCTCTTAAGTTATGTTTCCCTCAATTCTATGTAAACAGAACATTTCAATTTTATAGGTGCAGAGTTTAATTAACAAAGAAGGTTTTGTGTTTTATCTTCTTGCGTAATTATGAGCGGCATTAAACAGGATTATGTTTCTGCAGGATTAAAAAGAAATCTCATGTTTAGCACTCCTCATAGCAGTTAGAGATGGATATTTTGTGGATCTTGGCCGGGCCAAGCAATGTGCAACACTCACCTGAACAAATGCACGTTTGTTTTGTGAAGCAACAGAAGAAACCAGGCAGTACTGCCTGCTCAACCTGAAAACTAATCACCTGCTGATGATGCCTTTGATTTGAGAGTCTTTCTCCAGCTGCTGCTGCTTCAGGCGCCGCTCGCTGTCTTCGAGGCGGTTCTGGTACTGCTGCAGGATCTTGCTGGTCTGCTGCTCCTGGCTCAGAAGCCTCTGCTCGTACTCTTCCAGTTTGCGATGCGACATCTTCAGCCGCTCCTTCAGAGAGTGAATTTCCTCTTCGTATTCCCTCACCTGAAAGGAGAAGCGGATGTCACAAATATGATTTCACCAAAACACATTGCGCTGGAAAAGCATTCACGCTTCTGGAAATGGAAGTGTTTACGTACGAAAAAGTACAGTGTACTGCTATCTTACAGAAGATCTTAAAGAATTAGAACAAATGTACCCATAAGGCATTTTGCTGCCATCACCATGTTTCACTGTGAGGATGATGATGGTTTGCAAGTTTGGCATATTGTTTTATAATCTAGCCTTCTTTTGACTGTCTCTACAACTTTTTTTTTTATGAGACACTGAAATAATGAGATCCTAAAAAGAAAATACCACACTTTTCAAATTTGTATGTTTGAAGACATTTCAAAATATGTGCTAGACTCCTCTCACTTCTAAATTATGTGCTACTCTGTATTGACCGGTCACTTAAAATCCCGAGTTTAAATATTTTTGCAGCGGTCTCTGCATGAAGCTAACACCTACCTGACTAAAACCCCATAAGGCTGCTCTTTTGTCTCTAATTTCTAAAATAAAGGTAATTCGAAACACAATTACTCACATTATTACTTGTCTGAAAAAAAAAGTAATTAAACAACAACAAACAAAAAAAAATCCGAAAAGGGAAAAAAGCAGCTGACCCTTTCTAGTCGTGACTCATCCATGCTCTTGGAGTACTCTTTCAGCTGGCCCTCGCGGTCCGGCCGCAGGCTCTCAATGTCGGCAGAGAGGTGTGGCATGTTGGACACCCATGCGACTGTCCGCTCGTTCATTCCCTGGCTGTTACCCTGAAACACCAATCAAGACAAAATATATACATATTTCAAATCCTGTTTTACCCATTAAGTAGTTTCAGCTCAAAGACTTTTTATTGTTTTTGTTTTTTGTTCAGGGACTTGCAGCGTTCACCTGTTTGTTTGCAACCGGTTTCAGCAGATGCTGCTGCGGCGGCTGCAGCTGTGACTGCTGAGACTTCTTGGTGCTTTTTGTGGGCGTGTCTGTGGAGTCCTCTGCAGCTGCTGCTGGAGAGTGGTTTTCTTTAGCGGAGCTCGTCTGGAAGGGAAGCCCCGGAGCCGGACTGTCAGTGACCGACAGCTGCCCGTCCTGCTGCGGCGGCGGCTGCTGCTGCTGCTGCTGCGGCTGCTGCTGCTGCTGCTGCTGCTGCTGCGTCGCTTGCTTCGATGGGCGGGACTTTGGCTGACTGCCGCTGAAGCTCGCGTCCGAGGAGTTGAGGAGGAGGTTCCTGCTCTGCGGACGAACCTTTGGAGGCGTGGCAGTGGCAGGCATGTTGATGGAGCGCTGGGACTTGAGGTGCTGAGCAGCGATGGATGACTGGCGGGACGGATGAACTGTCGTCGGAGGTGTGGCCAAGGAAGCAGGCGTGCCTGTGCCGGTGCCTGTCTGAGATGTGACTCCCATCAGGTGATGCTGCTGCAGAGACTCCTGAGAGGGAACAAGGATGCAAAAAAAAAAAACAGTATGAGTCACAACACAGAAAAAAATATGTCTATTTTGAGAGGAGTGTTCATTTTTGTTGCGGTGGCACTGAACTCCTACATACAGCCATGACAAAAAAAAAATAAAGTAGGATAACCTACAACAGCCTGAGTATTTTCTAATGCATCAATTGAAAAAAAAAAAAAAATAATAACCTTGATATTCTCTGTAAAAATATCATTTTAAAAAGATACATTTTCTGGTAAGTAATAAATTAAGCCACCTCGATTTTTATTTACACTTAAAATGACTGCAACCAAACATAGGTCTCTGAGTTTGGAAGGTTTCCCTTGTTAAATCTCAGACATTACGTTTGGTGTACTCTTTACAATTGAAATGCGAGTGAGCTCCACGGTGGGATCTAACGAAGAGCTGAATATTGAAAAAGAAGAATCTAGCAGCTGATTATTCATTTAAAGAAGTATCAAAACCATTTGAAGTGGAGGAAATCTGAAACGACCCTATTTGCAGTTGTTGCTCCAAGCAAGTTCACCCCAACAGCAGACCACAAGATGCTAAAAGATGTCTCCAGTAACAAGAGGTTACTGTTGATGCGAAAGTTTATCTCTGTACGAAGAGAAAACTTTGCTCACTAAAAGAATATTAGGGCCAAAGTTTCCAATTTTTCCAAAATTAATCTTTAATGTGAGGGATGGAGCAGTTTTGCTCCAACACCCTAGTCAGTTCACCCTTTCTGTGTATCTTGTGTAAAAGTGTAAAAGTGTTATAAATACTCCCACCAGACGGAGCAACATGATTCAAAATTCAAGTTCTTTCACCTGCTTATAAGCTGCTCACACCTTAAGGTGCCTCCGACTGAGACCCTCCATCTGTTCCACAATCACAGTTGACGACAACTGGGTCAGCAGATGCTCATGGAGACGCAACCTTTTCGGTTTTTTTTTCTTTTTTCTAATTTAAGATGACGCTACTTAAGAATGATCTCTATTTTGCTCTCGTATTTGTGTAAACTCAAAGGAATTTGCGAGTTTAGTTTTGATTAACACCCTAAATAACCCCAATCATTTGTGACGGATGGATGGATAGATTAATCATTAATTCTTAAAGCTCTTTCCTGAATGCACCATCTGTATAAATAAGCAGGTGGCTTGTGATGTTTGTTCCATTAAAGCCCACACAGCGGGGCAGAAATAGCTCAAGACGACACGACGGCATCATTAAACACCGTAATTTTACATCCACGCCTCATAGTAAGCTTATCAGCCTGACGGATCAACGGCCCGAGTGCACACCAGCCGATCCTCAGCCGCACAGTTCGTTTAAACAGAAAACACACATCAAGCAGTCTAATTAAAGCCGAAATGTTTTCAGATTGAAACTTCTCCGTCTTTGCTCTTTAGCTGCACCACATCTGCAGGACACGCATGGCTAAGAAAGATAATGATAATGCAGCATCAGCAGCTCTGACGCTGTCATCTGCCTGGTTGGCCAACGGCTAATAACCAGAACTGTTAAAACAAGGACACGCAGTGCAGCGGCTGTGAAGCACTCTCACAGAGTCCAGATGAAGCGGGCACGGGGCTTACGTCTGGATTCGGTCTTTAGCACGACGACAGCCTCTTACTTTACAGTAAGATTTGCTTATTACGCTGCTCAACCAAAGGTCCTTGATCAAACTCGTCATGTGGTTGCTGCAGATTTCAGTCACTCAAATTTAAGCCGACTTATTCTATAATTAATAAATGCCAAATTATGTAATAGAAAACCACAAAATACTTACATCTCTATAAGCATATTACAATGATTTCAGAAGAGAAGATGCCACACTGATCCGTTTAAGCAGAGTTTTTTTTTT
Organism: Poecilia formosa; assembly: GCF_000485575.1. NCBI lineage: Eukaryota > Metazoa > Chordata > Actinopteri > Cyprinodontiformes > Poeciliidae > Poecilia > Poecilia formosa. The sequence continues at coordinate 580,380 of NW_006800225.1, forward strand.
TTTTTTTTAGATAGGAGTACATTTGTGGAAATAAATTGAGCTAATTAAAACTGAATAAAACAACATGCAAAAATATCTACTCTATTAACAATCCCAAAGCATTTAGTGGAGACATAAGATCAAGTGAAACTGCTTCAAACAGTGTAAAACAAACTGTAGTGCTTCTGTGTGTTTTCATTGATTTAACTAGACCAAAAAAACTCAAATCAACAATAAAGCAAGTTCTGACCAAAAACTGTAAAACATGCATGAAAACATGTTTTGAATGGAGGCAGAACCATTGATACATTTAGCACAGTTCATCAGGCACATGGTTCTGATGTTATTCTCTGTGCACTCGTCATCTCTCGACTATTTTTTTTTTTTTGGCTCATCACAGAAATAACTTTGGGACTGTTTTGTATTAAACCGATGAGTCACATACTAGTGCATCTCAGCAGATCATAAAAAAGAAAGTTATTTTTCAAATTTTACATTACAAAAAAGGAAATTTCACATATTTGCTGACTCTGGAAACATTTTTTACAAAGACATTATAAGAATATTTGTATTGACAGTTTACATACACTACTGTAACATTACTATGCTTTTACGCAGATTATAAGCCCAGATGATGATGGCTTTATAAACTTCTAATAATAATGAATAAATTTAAAACACTGACATATCTGGAAGAGAATACAAAAGTCTGATTCATCCTTGGGTAAAATTTCCAAACAAAACATCTGGAAACGTGAAGGTTTCACAAAATTCAGAAAGGAGAAAGGACCTGTGTCTCCAAGATAGTCATGTTTTGTTGCAATGTATGCATCAATCCCAAAAAAATAAAATAAAAACCTGTCAAGATGCTCGCTGAAGCCGGTACAGAATACCATTATCATTATCCACAGTGAAATAAGAGCTAAAACAACATGGGCTGAAAGGCTGCTCAGCAAGGAAGAAGTCATTATTTCTAAACACTTAAGCATGAGAATACCATCCCAACTGGGCGGTGTGGGCTGCAGCATGTTGTTTTTGTGTTTTGCTGCTAGTGGATGGCATCATGAAGAAATAACCATATGTGAAAAATATTGGAACAACATCCCAAGACATGAGCCAGGATGGTAAAGCTTAGTCACAAACAGAAATAATCATGCCATTAAATCTGTTAAAAGTGATTTAAAAACAACAAATCCAACGTTTTGAAGAGGCCATCACAAAGCTCTGGTCCCATAGATAATTTGTGGACAGAGCTGAAAAGGTGTGTGAGCAAGGTGGCCTACAGACCTGACCAAGTCATACTAGTTTCTGTTTTTTCAAACAAACAAAAGTAAATTTCACAGTAAGTTGTGTGTCACAGTCTATGTATCACGGAGAGAACTGATCTTATCTTACAGTAATAAATTGATTTTTAAGATTTAAATCTGTAAATATTAGTTTTAGTCATAAAAACTTAAAGTTATGTTCTTATTGAACTTATTTATTAACCCCTTAATAAATAACAGTTAAATCCTCCTCAACCTATTGAATTGAATGTAAGCATTTCAATGGTGACAGTTAAGGAGTTAACTTGTAAGAAATGATTAAAGCTGAATGCAGGCGCATATTCACAGCATCAAACCGTCGTTGTGCATGAGTGAGACCGGTGGAGAGGCTCCTACCTGCACCTGCAGAGACAGCTGGTGCCAGGCGTAGTCGTTGTTCTGATTCTGCCGGGTGAAGTCGTCGCTGTAGCTGTGCGAATGTACGATGCTGGGCTGCACCAGGCTGCTCTGCGACTGCAGGGCAGAAAGGTCCTCGCTGCGGGAGAAAGCGCTGTTGCCAAAGGCGGGCGGGTAGTCCGGGTGGCCGTTCTCAGCCTCCGGGGTGAGGAGCAACGGAGGAGGGGCGGCAGCTGGAGGAGGAGCCTGGGACTGAGCTGGGGAGTTCTGGGCAGCCAGATGGAACAGAGGATTCTGGAAAGAAAGGGGGAAATGCATCGCTGCAGCCGCCTGCTGCTGCTGCTGGGAGATGGATTCTGTTGGGGCCCCTACGTGGCCCATCTGGCTCAGCCTGAGGCCAGAGCCGGACGAACCCGGGGGCAAGTGGCCCCCCATGCGAAGCGGGGCGCCCAGGTTCCCGAAGCTGTGGCCGAGGCCAGCAATGGAGGCCTGAGAGGAGGCCAGCATGTCTCCAACGGAGTTCAGGTTTGAGATGCTGTTCATTCGGGAGTCCTGAAGGTCCATCATGGAGACACTTTTGTTTACACTGTGGACCTGAAAGCGAAACAAAATGAATGCTCACTTTTTCTATCTGCAGCAGAGGCATTTATTTATATGAACCTGTCGGCAAAGTAATAGACTCAAATATATATTTACATATTAGATATTTTGTGGTAGGATTGTAATAACAGTGAAATAACAGTGAAAGTGGCAATAAGAACTATTTATTGCTTTTCACCTAAAGAAGCACAATGTGTGTCTCTAAATTGCTCACTGTAGCTGCATTTGATCGTATTTTAAAATGTATTGAAAACATTTTCATGTTTTCACAAAAATATGAAAATGTTTTCATGAAAATGCTTTGTTCTCCACTGAACAAACAGTGGAGAAAAAACTTAAGTGAGCCAACTTCTTTAAAAACATCGTTACCTGGAATTTAAATAAAGTTTCTTACAAGAAATTGACTATGGTAAATGATAAGTTTCAAACTTCAACTTCAAGACCCTTGCTCATGAATTAAAATCAGAGAACTCCATGTTTTAATTTTAGTAAAATAAATTTCATTTTCTTCTGGTTAGGCTGAATACTAAACCACGTGAAATCAATCTTGGTTTCGTGTAACTGGAACCCAAACTAGGGACACAGGCATTGTGAATACATTAATATTTATTGAAACTTCACTCTTTTCCATGTTTAAAAAAAATGAATAAATAAAAACAAAAACAGTAATTCTTAATTTCAAACAAATTATAACATTTAGACGAATAATTCTTGCTTGTTGGAGCACACCTATATTATTTGTCTCCTTCAAATTGGGCCACTAAACTCAGCAAATCACTGAAAGGCTTTTTTCCCCCCATAAAACTTTATAGTCTGTAGAGAAAACTTCAATTAAAACAGAAAACAGAGCCGGTTACAACCAGTGCTGTGTTGAAACCTCTTGGGCTCCAATTTAGTTCTTCATTTGGAAAGTAAAATGCTGCCTGGCAATTTTTTCTGACATTGTTCTCTAGTTTCTAAATGAGGAGACTTTCTTGATAAATGTATTTCATTATCAAGATTTTATGTGTGGCACACCAACCACTTATAGTTGTGTTACTTGGCACCCTGGGTAAGCCACAAAACAGGAGGTCGCCCACTTTATATGCAGCAGACAGGCAGATGTGAAACAGGACGTTTTGGAGTGGTCATGGTGACCTGGACAGTAAGCAGTCATTCGTTAATTGATTGAGTCATTCACTGGCTGATTCATTGATTGCAGGAGAGCATTAATTAGGTCAGAAGCCTGGAGGTTTATGAAAGACGCTACAGGAAACACTGAGATCCAAAGCCTGGCTTTGACAATCTGTCGACAGGATGTTTATTAGTCATCCGCTCCAAAAATCTGATCGCCATGAAAGGATGAGTCCCATTTGCATCTTGCCAAAAGCCACACGAGGATTACAATTAATCTGTGGCCCCAGTTGCATGACATCAGAAAAGCCTTGACAATGTTGAAGGCAATGCAGCCAGATCTATAATGGAATAGTTGAAAGTGTGTTCATGCTAGGATGGTCCAGTGAAAGTCTGGAGCTAAATTCATCTGAGAATTTGTGGCACAACTGGAGAATTGAAGCCCACAGACATACTCAGTCCAATCTGAAGGAGATCGGGCTGTTTTGCGAAGTAGAATTGGCGAAACATTTGTGTTTCAATGTGTTTTCTGTTCCAGCCATTTCACACGAGACGTGAGGCAGTTAAAGGGTAAAGTTAAAAGTTGAAGGAGGTTCTACTTTGTGTTGGTCATTCACATAATATCCGGATAAAATGCACCGATGACAAAATGTGAAAACGTTCAAACAGGATGAATGTTTTAGCAAGCCACGGCGCCTCAGGAGTCATGAGAAATGTGGAAACTTTTCTTTTTTCAAATGCAACCAGAGATTTTTAAACAACCAATGAGGCTAGCCAAATAAAAACACGGCAAGGATCTGGATGCAATTTAATGTATAAAAAAAAACAAAAAAAACATCGACTTTCAATGACTTCTCAATGTTAACTGTTTTTTTTCTTTTTTAATCTTTTATAATGTAGCATGTGCAAACGTTGGCCGTTTTTATTGAAATTTGAGTTCAAACACCATCATGCCATCAGATGAGGAAGAAAACTTGCCAGGACTTAACGCACTCTACCTTCGGATCGGGTTCTGTGATGTCTGAGCTGCTGGTGCAGTACGCAGGGCTGGATCGAGCCAGAGGTGGGCGGGTGACGTAGAACACCTCCCTGGACGAAGAGCGGAGGTCTCGCTCGGCCTGACGCCTCATGTTCAGATTGGAGGAGAGGGACTCTACAGCCGAGACTCCGGTCGTGGGCGACGGGAGGCGCGAAATGTCTATCGAGCTGCAGACAGGCAGAAGAAGAGACTACACTGTGGAAGGACGTCCCTCAGCTCTGATGGATTATGTGCAGCCTGATTTTGTTCACTTATTTTGGTATCGAGGCTGAAGAATTGCTTGGTTTTGATCCCACACACTCGTCTGTGAGGCTTCACAGTATGCATCAATGTATGTGTGATTATATAACAAGCGCGTAATAGAGTTCCCACACAATTTTTCATGCAAAAATATTTGCAGACCTTCAAACCCCCACTGTCTAAAGTTCTCAGTACTTGATATTTGTTTCACTATGAGTGAATGGCAGATATTTCTACAGACCGAGAAAGGTTTTCAGAACCTGGAAAAATAGCAGAAAAAAAGGAAGGAAAGAAAGAAGAGCGCAAGGAATAAAGGAAAGAACAGAAAATCAGAAGGAAGAGAAGTAGGTCACAAGAAAGCAGTGAAGGAAGGAAAGACCAAAAGGCATGAAAAGAAGGATAGATGAAACAGAAGAAAGAGAATCAGGACAATAAAAAGGAGGGAAGCAAAACAGGAAGAAGTACACAAAGAAGTGTAGAAGGAAAGGAAGACAGACAAAGGAGAGGAGAAAAACACTAAACAGGAAAAAAGGATAGGTATGACTGGAAAAAAACAAAAGAAATCAGCTGGAAAAAAAAGAAAGAACTGTACAAGAAGGAAGAGAGAAAGAAATGAGGGAGAAAAGATGAGGGAAAAAAGAAAAATAAGGGATGACAGGACACAAGTAAGGAATTGAAGAAAAGACAAGAGCAGAGGGAGCAAACAAAGTGAGACGGTGTCACTCTTGCGTAACCCGTCACTTTTCCACCTGCACCAGTTTTGCATCACTACAGTTCTGTGTAATCCTTTCATGCTGACCCTCTAAATGATCTCCTTTGTTATTATTAAAACCCAGTCCAACACAGAAACTGTCTCCTGACAAGCCTGGAGAACTAAAGAATCAAAAACAAGGTGAGAAAAGACTCTGGGAAAACAGATGGTGCTGGCAATTAGGGAACGACGATCCGCTCTGAAAGCCAGTTGAGGTGCATTAGCATTAGCATTACGGGCTTTTAGAAATACACCAGGGTTGTTATGAGCTACTGAACTCTCACTTCCTGTGTACACTTGGCCTTTTTATGAGTCCCTGTTAATAACACCCTTGTGGAGCTGTAAATCCTCTCTTTATGCAGCCTAGGTGCACATTTGCAATCACAGCCATGCACCGGGTCTTTATAGAGCCACAGCGGGGACCGAACCTGCTGGCGCTTTGTTCTATTCGGGGACATGCAAATGCAAGTTTCGTGCCCAGAAGTAATGACAACAGAAAATGTGGAAAAACAACAGGGGGCCATGAGAAGATACCTGTTTAAATCACGCATCATAAGGCTTTGGAAATCAGAGGACATAAGGCGATTGAAGGATGGGCGGGAGAAGAGTCTGTCCTTCGGTCTCTCCGGTTGGTGGTTTGTGGGCATGTGGAGCTGCGGATTCCTCAGGGCAACGCTGATGTCGTTCAGCAGCCGCGGCAGGGGTCCGAGTTTGAGGATTGCATCCTGCAGGGAGATTATTATTATTATTTTTTTTTTTAAGTAAAAAACAAGAAAATACACTCCTTAACCTTTTGTTGGAGCCGCAAATATGAACAAGCAAAACCAGAAAAGAATAAGTTAATATGATGCCGTTATCAGTTTGAGAAACAGGTCTAAGAAGATAGATACCGTATTTTTCAGACTATAAGCCGCTACTTTTTTCCTACACTTTAAACCATGAGGCTCACAGCCTGGTGCGGCTTTCTGTGAATTTTTCTTCAACCACCAGGGGGCTCTTTAGCAGGAAGTGAATTATTGGAAGTCAAAATTGGAAATCAAAGAAGAAAGTGCTAATTTTCATTTAGAACAAGCACATGCTAGCAACAGAGACAATGGAGAAATTTCTTCAAACTCATAAGATGCAGCTTTTAAGTTGAGGGGTGTCGATCTGGCAGTATAGAAGGGAAATAGAGCCGCTGCACGTAAACTCAGCATGAACTTAATAAATTCGATAGATTTATTTTCTTATGGAAAACCGAGAACGGTGGAGATACTAGCGGCTTATAGTCAGTGCGGTTTATATATGTACTTTTTTTTTTCCCCAAAAGATTTGTAGTTGCGGCTTACATTATGGTGCGCTCTATTGTCCGGAAAATACGGTAGTTTTATTTGCTCAATACGATAAACAAGAATCCAAATCCTTCATTCAGTGAGCTTTTACGTTTTGTGCCATTTTATTTCACTAATATCTTTCTGTTCAAAACAAAAACAAACATGGAACAACGGTGAGCCTTCACAGGTGTGGCCGGACTAGTAATAAAATGTGACCCACCTTACTGAGCTGCCCCATGACTTCCCACAGCAAGCTGTGCAGCATGGACAGCTCCCTACCGAGGTCGATGTAGCCCTCAAAGCCTCCGGCGTTTCCTCCAGTGTCCATGTTGGAAATCTCATAGAGGAACTGCTGCATGGAGCCCCACTCCATCTCCAGGAACTCGTTCATGAAATACATGTATTCCTCCTTGGGTCCAAATCTGAAAAGGTGGCGATTAGAAGAGCAGTGACGAAATAAAAAAGATATCATATTGCATGTACTAGTACTTTTTCATCAACATTAAGAAAATATTTACTTTAAACAAGCCACTATATATAAGATGAAAAGTTACTTGTAAGTTAGTTTTGTCTTATTTCAAGTGTCCCAAGATATTTGCACTAGAAATTAAACAGAAATACATAGTAAGATTTTGTGTTTTTGCTGGATGGATGGGATGTTTGAGAGTCTTTATTTCTGTTAATTGTGATGATTTTCTACTAACATGACATTTAAGATTAGAATATTACATCAGACTAATAAAAAAAGACATTTTTAAAAACAAAAATGTTTGGTCTGTTTAATACCTGCCTAAAGGTTGATATAGTCAAACACAAATTTTAATCTTTTACTTAACTTTTTTTGGGGAAAAAATACTTTTAGGAGTATTTTTACTGCCCCATAATTTTTACTTTTACTTGAGTAATATCACGACAAAGTATCGCTGCTCTTGAGCAACATTTTCGGCTGCTCTGGTGACACATCAGAATGAACCTCGCTATTTGTGAATAAATAATCCTAATTTAATTAGATACACGTCTCAGAGAATTCAAATCTCTAGCATGTAACTGGATTAAGAACTGCCACCATCCTGTGTTTAGGAAGAGACCAAAAACATTTGTGAAGTCCAAAGTCTAGAGTAGCGATCCAGCAGGTTACTTTGAATCTCCTGCAGTTGCGCTGGAAGCAACCAAGCATTTCTGACCTGGTGCTTTTGTTCTCGTTTCTTCGTCTTTTCTGTCCTCTCACCTCCCAGGTGGACAAGGCGGACAGAGGGCTATTTCTGATTCTGCTGGAGTGAGTTTCTCCTTCCTACCCCCCACTCCGCCTCGCTGCGCGCCCTCAGGATGAGATATTAAATCGAAGGGATGATTCACACAATCCCTCCACTTTCAAACTGCCGTTTTGTAATTATACTGAATAAATACATTAAATGAGGCTGTTCCTAACTGAACCGGATCACAAATGAGTTTGATGAGACCGTGGTCAGCTGGATCTCAGTCAGGTTTATTTATTTTACTTAAAGCACTTTATCTACAGGTTAATTTGTTTTAAATTAGAAAAAAAAAAATCCATTAAACTAAACTGAGCAGAATTCAACTGAATGCTGGATTTGACTCCATAGGAACAAACATATTCACATCTAAATACTGCATTATATATAGTACTGCAGAGTACTGCAGTACCAATGACATTGCAGTAGCTGTATGTCAGAAATGCTTGGACATAAAGGTGTTTTTTTAAGGACCTTTAAAACAAATGTAGGATGTGTTTTTACTTTCTTTAGTATAAAACAAAGATAACTAGAGGAAAATGGAAAGGACGAGGGTTTCATGTATTTGGGGGTAAAAATTGGTCCAAACCAACCAGGCCACAATTGAAAAACTAGCGTTGTTAAATTTAAAAACTGTAACCTAATAAGTCCCTGCTCTGCAGAACACAAATCAATTAAATAGAACCTGTCTGGCAACATGAAGTAGGCAAGAATATCTAAAAATATAAATAAAGAAAAAGTAAAAGAAGAGAGCAAGTCATAATCAGATTTAAAGAAAATGCAAAACCAGATCAGAAAACAAGTTACTGGCATCTATCTGTCTGGAAAAGTTCACAAAGCCATTTAAGGCTTTGGGACTCAAGTAAACCACAAGGAGAGCCATTTTCCGCAAATAGAGGAAAAGTGAAACATTTCCCACAAACAAGTGAAATCTTTTTGAAGTTATGTATCCAGTTATATAAGGGCCTAAATATAACAGTTCAGAAGGATAACATCACAGTAACAGCCAAGCACGGTAGTGGTAGTGTGATAATCTGATCTTGCTTTGCTGCTTCCTAACCTGGACGTCTTTTGATTATTATTGGAATCATGAAATCTTGTGGGAGACAGTGAATCCTGAAGGACATGCACAAAGATTCACAGTACACCCAACACTCTGCATCTGAAGGGCTCAAAAACCCTCAAATGTGGCTGAATCAAAATGAAATCCTCTGAAAGGTTGGCGAAATTTCCTCCACAGTGATGTAAAACAATGCTACCAGTTATAATAAACACTTGATGCAGCTAATCAGGTTTATAATACAATAACTTTATTGGCTTGGTTTGGATCGTTTTTCTCTCTGACTAAATAAACTCATCATCATAAAACATTTAAGACTGACAAAAAAAGAAGCAGCAAAAACTGAAGAAATCAGGGCAAAATCTTCTTTGCTATATTGTACCCTTAAAATCAAATTTTGACAATAAGGTAAGTGTGAGTTTCAAAGTTCTTCGACTCGAGTCGGATAAGTCCTTCTGGTGACGTGCAACTAAATTTTTTGAAGCTTTACCCGGCGCTTCTGTAAGCCAGAGGTTTAAATAAACACGTCAGTGTTCTCGTTTTAATCGGAGTGTCAGTAAAGAGAGCAAACTGAAAGAAATGTGTCACTGCATAGAGGCTCTGAGCTCACTGCTGTGTGAGTAACAGCTTAAACCCTCGCAGGCAAAACTGCAATCCTCTAATTCGGTGAGGTTAGGCCATCCCGCCTGACACGGAGCGCCGAGCGTCTGCAGGTCTAAAAATGAACCGCGTCGAATCAGCGCGGCAAAGTCGAGGAGACTCACTTGGTGAAGCTGGCCAGGTTCTGCATCACCTTGGCGATGAGCGTGAGCGTGCGGGACGTGCGCTCGGCCGGGTACTCCTGCATCAGGTTGAACAGGGACGGGGACATGATGGCGGGGCACATGAAGCGGAGGAACAGGGAGGAGCTGATGAGGCTGTCGGCGAGATCCTCTCGCCCTCGCTCGGCGCATCTGGCTCTCCAAGAGGCGAAAACCTCCTTCAGCTCCCGGGGAAAGATGCTGAAACAAGAACATTGTTCTTATTACAGCAGCTGTCAGGGAGAACAGCGAGGTGGAAACGCCGGGAGACTGAAAGTTATAGAAAGTTACCCAACCATATTGCTCTCTTCAACGAGGAAATGTTTCTATTTAATACTTTTTTCTTTTTCTTTTTTGTTTTTACAGTGAAGTCTTGCGCTGTTGTTGTTTTTCATACCTCTCTGTTACACAGATGAACGATTTCACTTGAAATCAGACGTCTTAACCTTTTCTTGAAACAACACGCAACATCAAAACAGCATCCAATGTTACCCCAACTAAAGTAAAATCAATTAAAAAGCCATTAATCTGCGCACATATATTCAGAGAAAATAGCTGTAATTTCACAATTTATCAAAATTTTATGTTACTGAAACCATTGTTTAATGTACACTTGATATTTCAGGTTGATCAAAGTGAACTTTTAGCCATTAATCTATCACTTTCTGTATCCTTGACCTGTGAAAATGAGGTGGAGCACAGGTCCATTCCTCTTGACTAAAGTGCAGTGAAAAAAGTATTTTCTCCCCAACAGATTTCCCCTTATTCAATCAAGAATTAACTGTGATTAACCGCAATTTCTTAGTTCAGTTTTACTAGTCGCATCCAGCTCTGATTACTGCCGGCGTGGAGGAAAAAAATAAAAACCAAACAAAATCACTTAAGCAGAAGCTGTCTGACAACATGAACCAGAGTAAAAACCTCAAAGAACATTTCCTCAGTTACGTTTCCTGGAGCTCCACTCATACGTCCATCAAGTAAAGTCAGGTGTGTGATCCTTCTAAGAAGTGGTTACAGGAAAATAGCTACTTAGTTATAATGTAAGTTTGCAACGCTGCAATGTGACAGTAGGGACACTTTTGCAGCGTTAGAGAACTGCAGAGTAGAGAGACATCTTGGGGTCACCAGGGTTCTTGTACAACAGACATCAGATGCCATATACATGTCAACCAGAGGTTTGAGCTGCAAGCCAGGAACAACATCCAAAACATAAACATGTGGAGTTAGCAGCAGCATATTAGGATATAATTGGTGTTTTAAAAAAAATATCTAAGACTTCTTTTGACAAAAGATGAATCGAGTTTGAGGCTCTTTGCAGATTTACAGGGGTTGAATTGTTGAGAGTGCAGCACGTGGTCACAGAGTCTTCAAATGCAAAACATATAATCCTAAATTTATCCTCAGCAATGAATCTGGAATAAGAACTGACCAGAGGGAGTTGATGATCTTGCAGAGTAAAAGCTCGCAGCACATCCGGAGGTTGGCTTGGTGGTCAGCGAGGACTGATGGTGGGACACGCATTGGGTCCACCTCACAGTTCTCCTCAGACTCATATAAGGCTCGAATGAAATCACCTGGAAAGTGGACAACAGAGATCTGGGACTTAGAGGACATTCCTAAGCCAAAGGTATGCAGAGAGGCTCAAAAATGCCTGGAATGCCTGATTGTGCCTAAAGAGTTAGGGCCATAAGTTGGAGAATGACAAAAATGGCAACGTATGGCTGAAATCTATGTATGGGTGATGGGCTTGATTGAAATAAGTCCTTCTTTTATTCAAATTACTTTGTCTCCAAGTCTTCTCACATCGGCATTCTTTAAAGGCGACATGAACCCCACTGTTTACACTTCTAGGGCAAAACGCTTTGGTTTTTAAAGGACGTTTTGATACAATTTGAATTTATGTAAAAGATCACCCGTGAAGTACTGTAAAAACAGCCCACTGCATTTCTCCTACATGTCAAATTTCATCTTCATAAATCTTTCCTTAACAACCAGGGGGTTCCAGGCCTGTCCAGCTTGCATGGAAAAATGCCATCTACTCCAGCCAAAAATCATCAGTAATCCTCTTTCTTCCTCTTCTCACCTTTTACTGACAGATATACTGAGGATGTACAGGGACAGGTATTCTAGAATTTATATATATAATATTACTAAGGCTAACTCAGTTGGGAACAGTAAAACGTAGCAGTGCTGTTACTTTCACATGGAAGAACTGAAAACAACTGATTACTTAGGACAAACTGTGCACCACTGCTAATACTTTTCAAGCAACATTAAAAGATTTTGACGTGTCCCAGTAGAAAGTCATAAAACATTGTCTTTTGCTTACTTTGGACTGCTAACTGCTATTAGCAACACAACCTGGAAAGAGTTTTTTTTTTTTTTTCATTCATTTAATCTGTAAAACACAAATGTTTACAAAGACTACCATACAGTGCTGTTTGTGTTTCTGCTCAAATGAAATGCAAACCGTCAGAGACAAAGTAGCACCTGCAACTCTTACAACATCTGACATACATATATGTAAGTGACCATCTCATTTTCGGACATTTTCAATTAAATATTTCTAACAGAGCTACTGACGGTCTTACCTATTGCTTCCTTGAGGTATCTGTGACCTATTAGTTTGAGGTACTCTTCCACGGCCTTTGTAGCGAGTGTGTTTTCCCGAAAGATCAAATGTTCACGGTCCATGAATCGATCCACCTCGCACATCGCCATGTCTGAAAGAAACTCCTACGAGGAGACACAACGTGAAGTTCAGTAAAACAGAAAGGTTGCAAGTACGGGAAGTTTATAGTATCATTAATCTACAAGGTGATTTAGTTACAGCTGTCAGGAAAATACATTAAAAAGAAGGGGGGGGGAAGTTATGAGTAATATTAAAACATAACTAATGCATTTAAAAATGCTAATAAATGACTAAGACATTTATTGCAGAACTTAAAGAAAAGCTCCAGGAGTAAATTTGTCGATTTGATCATAAACCGTCTTTTGAACAATATTTGCCAAAAACAGCCCAGAGATTTGGTTGGTTGATACTTCGATTACCTTTGTTTTCCCTGTGCTCTGAAGAATGTGCACCAGAGCAAACGCCACCTCCTCTTTACTCTTCACGCTCAGCAGCGGCTCCAGCACCGCGCACAGTGTTCGGTAGTTGTTGGTGATGTACTCGGCAAACTCCTTGTACAGCTCCATCGGGAGGATATTCATCGTCTGGTAGCGCGACTTGACACGCAGCGAAGCATTGATCACTTTGGCACTTCCGACGCCGCCACTTTTGGCTAAAACACTGGACTGTATCACCGGGTACCACTGCTCAACAAACTGCCGGCCCGTGATGCTGGATATCGGGATGCTGACAAGGCCGATGTATGTGCTTTTCTCCTAATTTGCAAACGAGATGGATTTTAACCCTCGTATGCTTTTGTATTTATTTATTTATTTATGTTTTTTTTAGATCAGACATATAAAATAAACAAAAAGTATCGAAACGCAGCGCTTACCTTGCGTCTCTTTTTGTCTGTCTCTTTGTAGAGGTGCAAACGAAGGCTACGAATGGTTGGCAAATTGTTAAACTCAAAATGTTCCCCCCAGAAGACCGTGTCGGTGCGGGGTTTGCTGGTGGTGCGCGCGTACAGCATGTCGTCCAGACAGAGCTCGCAGTAGTAGCGTTTCTTAGCTGGAAGATCTCGAGCCTCAATTATCCACAACTTGAGCACATTCTCCACCCGCCTGCTGTTGTCCTGAAAAGAGTGCTATAACTGCGTTAAACAACCCAGGAGGCTTAAGTGTTAAACTTAGCTGGACACGCACGAAAAATAAAAAAATAAAAAATAAAAAAAATCCACTGAGAATACCTTGTTTGGTTTGACCGCTCGTTGCAGATTCTCAATCCATTTGTCTCTTTCAGAAGCAGATCGGCAGGCAAAACATTTTGTCCCTGAATTGGTGGTTACCTGAAGACAAAACATGTTTTTTTTTAATACACAGATTTCTTTGCAACTGATCTGTGTTTTTCCAAGTCGTAAGATTTAGGGGTAAAGACGCAGATTACAATTAAATTAAAATACTCCACGGAGGACAGGCTTATTAGTTTTCACTTGAGTTTTTCCACTCCCGTTCTTTTCTTTTTGTCCTCCCCTGATTATAAAAAGTGTAAACCAAGGTTTGCCTCCTAAGAGGCTTAAGTGAAATCTGTATATCTCTTGAGTTCTGCTGAACTAAAAATAGCGTGAAAAGCCACTTCTACCGCAGGGACGAGCGCAAATGTGGTAAGAGCACTCAGACGGGAAAGAGCTAATCTAGACTAATCTAACATGAACAGAAATTCTCTAAAACAAACTTTTGAGATTAATAAAGCCTATTGCCTGTTCAATACTGATCACTATGTCAACAAAATACTGCCATAATGAACTGAACTTTACTGCATTGTGCTGCATCTAGGCTGCACGGTTGCATCGGCGCTGTTGCCTTGCAGTGAGAAGTTGCTGGGGTTGAATTCCTGTTAATGGCATTTTGAAACTGTTGCTTCTCTGGCTTCCATAAATATGCACGTTAGATTAATTAACCACTTTAATTAGCCCAGAGGGGATCTGTATTACCCTGTGATGGATTGGCAACCTGCAAATAACCCCAAAACGTCATGCATTTAGTAGGCGTAGGGGATGAATTATGCTTGATTTGAATATGTTTATTTCATAAAGTGTTTTCCGAAGATGACATACGACACAAACACCCGCCCCCTCCAAACCTGCAGGTTTGAGCCTTAATCGTTAAATATCTCTGCTCAACAAAACCTGGAACTCCGATAATCTGTTTCATTATATTAGCTCTAATTAACTAATGAACTATATTTATCAAAAGCTCCAGAGAGAAATTAAGAGGCTTCTGCAGTCGTAGCTCAAATGTTACATAATTTCAGCTGGAGAGAAAAAAAAAGTGACAGGCAGGCAAAAACACAGAAAAGGAAAAGGTTAGAGAGATTAACGCACCTCAAAGCAGTACTCTTGTCCTAAAATGCTAGAGTGGACAGGCTTGATAATGGCATCTTCATCCAGAACTAGGTCTAAAGCCTCTGCAGCACTGCTGGGGGAGAGGAGGGACTCATGGGAGTGGGATTCTTTGAAGCTTTGCATCAAGCGAGTCCTGGTGAGAAGCAGGAGACATCGACTTCATTTGGATGTTTTCACAACGTGAGTCAAGGCAGAGAAAAATCATCGAGTGTCGGTGTGGGTTTCAGAAAATTTCACAGAACCTGCCGATTTATTTTACCACTTGGAGCTAAAACACGTGCAAAAATGTATGTCTTTGAATGTTGCGCTTGCATCAGTTCATCAGGGATGACTGATGAACTGTCATTTTCATTGATGAAAATAAATTCATCAATGCTCTGGCCGGCCTAGTAAAGCTCAGGTTCCTGGGATTCATATGGATGTTACTTTACTGCCTAGCAACACCTGCAAACCCTTAAAAAATATTAACACCCTGCATGACATTCTCAACCTTTAACATATTTCATTAGGTTTTAGGATCAATTAATAAAGATTGTTTTTCTGCGATAATGTGTCCGTCTCGACCTCTGAACTTTAACATCTTACACACTAAAATAAACTGGCTGTGGGGAGAAAACACAGTGAAATAGGGATAAACAATCTTATCCTGCCACATACTGAAAGCTATAGTTTCTGATGTTGCACACATTGATATTAAAATGATCCTAGAGATTAAATATACTGTGCCATTTTAGAACAAGCTAATTACAAAACAGTTGTCAGCCCTAACAACAAAGTAACAAAATAAGAAATAAAGTGATGCATGGTGTGACATGAAATGTTGGAGAAAATGAACGACAAAGTTTAACTGCAATGTGTATGTGTGTGTGTGTGTGTGTGTGTGTGTGTGTGTGTGTGTGT
>NW_006800225.1:596113-624375 GCF_000485575.1 Poecilia formosa
GTGTGTGTGTGTGTGTGTGCGTGCGTGTGCGTGTGGGTTTGTTTGTAATACTTTGTGGGGACGATTTTCCTGACATATACTACATTGTGGGGACCAGTCGCTTGGGTCAGGGGTCAGAGTTAGGGCTAAGGTATGAATTGAGTTTTGGTTGGTTAGGGTTAGGTATGTGATGGTTAGGGTTAGGAAAAGGGTAAAGGTAAGGTTTAGGCTGTAGAAATGAGTAGAAATGAATGGAAGTCAATGGAAAGTCCCCACAAAGATAGCAAAACAAACGTGTGTGTGTGCGTGCGTGCGTGCGTGCGTGTGCGTGTGTGTGTGTGTGTGTGTGTGTGTGTGGTTGTTTGTCCTTGGCACGTTGTGTCAGATGTCCTTTATTCACTTGTGCTTGGTTTTAAAATTGCTCCATATCCTCAGCAGGACAATGTAGTTTTCCAGCATCATAAAAAGGCTGCAAAGCAGCAGAACCTAACAAAGACACCTTGATTTCACACAGAATATGGCGCAACTGCAGGATGCCCTGATGGGTAAGAGGTGTCCCGAGGTAAGCCTGCACAATAACAGGCAGAATGAGTTATTGTTGTGGCTGATGCTTAGTGCTAGAAAACAGCCTGCAGTGGCTGCTGCTGTGCTGATGGTTGGAAAACACACTTCTCTGATTTGCTTTCCCCCCTTTCTCTTTTAAGGGCAAATGAAAAGTTAGTATTTTAGTAGCTCTGCAAAGAAAAAAAAACAGCAATGAACTGAAAGGTTGAAGAGAGATGACATTAAAGATGGAGATATGAAGCTGATGATGACGTCACAAGCTTCTGATAGTGGCAGCATTATGTTGTGGAGCTGTTTGCTGCAGGAGGGACTGGTGCACTTCACCAAATAGATGGCATCAAGAGAAAATACCATTTTGTGGAAATACTGAAGCAACATCTCAGTGAGGGAACTGCAGCTTTCATGTAAACTGGTCTTCCAAATGAGGAATGATCCCTCTTTGTCCAGTTTGTTACACAGGGGCTTCAGGAAAATAAACTCAATGTCTGATCATCACAAAATATTGATTTTAGTTCCATAAAAAAAATCTGTGGGCAGGGCTGAAAATAAAATACTGCAGAGAGGAATGAGCCAACATCTCAGCAAACTGTTGTGAGAAAAAGGAAAGTTAAAACACCAGAACCAAGTCCAACAGTTTAAGTTAACAAATGTAAGTTTCAGATTTAAAAAACTCATTATTCTGCTCACTAGCAAATACAAATAATTTTGGTAATCCAACTAAAGCAGGGAAAAGGTTAGTCTAAATAACAAGCTGTAATGCTCTTCAGTATAACTTATAATCATTTTGTAAATCCATATTCACTTTTGGAGTTAAAAACCAACATCCAGGTAAGTTTATGTATTTTAACATGGTGTCTCTTGAATCCTCTTTATCGTGTATTTTAGGTTGAACTGGTTCTACAGTCCAACCTCACAATTCTGTAGTCTTTTCTAGCATCTTCTCTTCAAAGCAGTCAGACATTCCTGCAATCTTTTAAAGTGGACACTTTGTTATTATTTTGTTGAAGCTTGATCTAGAAATCGTCCTGGTGCACAGAAGATATGTCACAGGGTACATGCCTTGGGAAAAACTGGTCTAATCTCTGTGGTGGAAGTGGATGCACAGGGGTGAACCAAACTGAAGCACTCTGTGAGAATAAACCTTTTTGTTGAGAAAGGATGGGAGTGTTATCATCTCCGTCACTGGCTCCCGAATCATTTCAGGGTCAGGTGAATCTAACTGAAGCTAAATAAGAAGCGGCAAATTGATTTGGCAGCACACATAGATTTGAGTACAGTACCAAAAAAAAAGAAAAAAAAAAGGCTGGTCAGTTGTCGGAGATTCAATTTCATCTCACACAGACTACGATAAGGGAATGTTTTCTCCCTCATCGTGTTTTCTTATTCGAAAATGTGAAAATGTTGAAATTTAAGTTGGATTATTTTTTTTTTGTAAAAAGGCAGGAGGATTGACGGAAACAAACAAACAAACAAAAAAAAAAACACCTGATAAAACAGTTGATAAATATGCAGATTTAATGCCGATCGTCGCTGAATAATCATGACCGCCGCGCATAAAAAGCGCTCTGATAAAATCGACAGACTTTGGCAGCCGAGCCAGAGCAGCTGCGTCGAAAAGCTCGAGTGTGAAGTTGGATGCCGAGGGTTTACAGGAAAGTCAACTTAACGCTGCCGAGTGAATTAAGCGTGTGTGGGCAGGACTCAAAGCGAGCTGTGCAGGCAGCTGTCTGAGGCAGCGGTGAGAGGGGCGCGCCGACTTAAACCCCAACATCATTTAGCTTTCGCTCACAGGCTCCATCCCTGCTGCTCCCCCCACACACACACACACACACACAATCCACAGGGCTAATTTATGATTCATTTCGAAATCTGAAACACTGCATTTTAGCACACGAGGTTTTCCCACATCCTCTGCTAAATTACACTTTCTTCGTTTTCCCATGTCGGACATCCACACCAGCCCCAAATATGTCTGCAAAGCGCCTCCTGCTGAGACGGGAAAGTGTGCTGTCAGCGATACATTTTTACTCCCTCTTGACATTCTTGTATTTCCCATATGGGCTTCGTGACTGGATTGTGTGAAGGTTGCATAAAATTTTGAAGCGCGAGATCCAGCTGAGGATGTGACCCTCCTCTCCCCCACACACACACACACACACACACACACACACACACACACAAAACAAGAGAAGAAGCCTGTCATGAGACGCTCCAAAGCTGCTGCATCTCGACAAAATGTAAAAAAGAAAAAGGGCTAAATAAATAAATAAAAGTCTCAGACACAATAAATATAAGCATTTGGTGGAAACAATTCCTCTGGTGTCACTAGAGCTTCACTTTGTTTCTATTTTTTTATTTTTTTTACATAATTAACTTTCATTGTGAAAGCATAACTGTTTAAACTTCTTTTATCAAGACAAAAAGTATCACAGATGCATATCAAATTATTTAACCGCCCAACTGCAAACTAGTTTTAGTTGCTCATTTCGTTCAGATGTTTGCAAAAAACACATTACAAACCAACAGTTTAAATAGTTTGGAGAGATTTTGTCCAAACTTAACACTAAATCAGTCAATATCAATGTCATTTAGCACAACTTGGACACAACAATAATCTTTTCCAGCATCCCATCGGATGACTTTTTGAAGTAAAATTTAACTCCCACTGGGCCAAGAGAAGCAATATTGCTTGTTTGTCACTTGTGTATCAGATTTTGTCACCAGAGTCAAAAACGCTGAACTGACTGCAGAAAACACTTAGGCCTTATGGCAGCAGTCACTGAGGTTTCAAATCCAACCAAAGAACTCTGAGATATGCACCACAGCTAACCTAAAGACACAAGAAGAGTCAGCTACAACTTGCTCACAACTCTACTTATTTGTAGAGTTGTGAGCAACAACTTTACAGAAAGGAATGATTCATTCCTTACTGTACAGGAATGAATCAAAACCTGAACTTTTCATGCCTATGGATCAGTAGTGTGCCAGGAAGACGACGAATAAAGCTCACGCTAAACAGAATTACAACCCTGGAGTAAAGCACATTGACGCTCTGGGATTTCTCTTCTTCCCCTGGTACTGGTAGCCTGCAGTGACTGCAAAGCAGACAAATTCAACAAGAATCCCACGGTTCCCAAGCTTATCTCGGAGTTCATCAAGGCTCGGTTTCAGAGAACGTCCAGCGCTGCTTTCATTGTCTTTTTACTTAAATTCTACTGAAAATCTCTGGTGGGATTGGAAAAAGGTTGCGACAGCACGGAAACCGAGGAATGTAAATGAACCGAAGCCCATTTACCTGCATGTGGAGAGCTTAGATTCCTCAGAGATCCCGCCAGACTCTGCAGTCCAGTTATGAATCACATTTGCAGCAGGTCAAAGGAACAAAAGGTTGCTCTTTTTAAGTATTTAATATGCTGATCTTGACGGGGTTGAATAATTTTGAGGCTGGTATTTAAAACTGACATTTTGAGTTGGATTTGAAGAAAGCATTTGTAGAATTAGTCGAGCGCTTCTTGTTTTATTTATTATTTTTGGATCTAGCATGTATGTTTTGCAGAGAAACCCAACTAGCAGTGGGGGCTGAATAATTTTAGGTGCCACTGTAAATGTTGGCCTCTCAAAACATTTTGACTTTTTTCCAGTTTTTGTCGCAGCCCAATCAAACAACATCTGGGTGCTGGTCTATGTTGGGACCAAAGCAAGCCAGCAGTGAAGTGAATGTTTTAAAACAAAACTCAATAAAAACCTGAAAGTTATTTTTGTTTTCCACAAGTCAAACGTGCAAAACTTACCTCTCTTGGTCAGCACTACGAAACCGGGGCAGAATCATCTGCTTGAAGCTGCTGGTCCGGTCCAGCTTCGGCTGGCTCTTCGCCCTCTTGATGGAGCCCTTCAGCCTCCGATTGAGAAAACTCTAAAGATTAAACACAACAAACAAAGATCCCATAAACACCTCAGCGAGTCTGTACCAATGACGCTCGATCTGGTGTTTTTGGCTGAACTCACCGGCTGCCTGAAGGGCTGAGGGGTCGTGTTAGGAGGCGTCTCCATACTCGACTGTCTTACAGAGGCAAAACTTGCCCTGCGGGATTGGTCTGCAAGAGGACAATGTCATGAAAAACAGTCATGAATAAGATTTACATTGTCTAACAAATTAGTTGTGCTCTTTAATGTTCTATATTATCTTTTAAATCTTAATTATAAATGAAGGTCTCATTAAGATAAGACATATTTTAATTCACACAGTCACTGTCAACATGATTGCAAGATTTCAGTGCATTTTTATGGTCTCTTAGACTTTTGATTATTTCCAATGAAAGTTTATCATTGAACACTGTATTGTTCATCACATCGAACATAAAGCGTCTGACGTAAAAACAAAAATATGTATTTCAACAGTTTCCAAATGCATAAACAAAAAGTCTATTCAAGTTGCTGCGATTAACCATGGTTTTATCAAAGCTGAGTTAAATTTTAGGAACCACACCATCTGGCTTTAATCTATGCCAGAACTTTACAATGAAGAAACCATTAAAATTGTTCTGACAACATGAAGTAGGCCAACAAATCTCAAAGCAACACATCACAGCCACATCTAAACAGATAAGACAGAGAAGATAAGACAGCTTTATTGCCATTCTACGCACAAGGCGGGTGGTACAAAGACATTTTCTTGGCAGCACTCTGAAATACAACAAAAACGTACAGTGAAAGAGTGGGTTGAATATAAAAGTTTACACTTAGGGTACAACTATCAGCATGTCAGAGAAAAACAATAAATCAAGTCCAGAGTCAGACACGGTGGTGGTAGTGTGATGGTGTGGGACTGCTGTGCAGCTTCAGGACTCCCGCGACACAAAAAGCTAACTGTCGCAGTCAAAAGGTGCTTGTACATATCGACTGTGAGAAAATGATCAACATCAGGCCTAGGAAATGTTCTGAACTGCACAGCTTAGTGCAGAATTATGCAAAAGAAAAGTTGATGCAAGAGAAATATGGGAAGTGAAGCCCACAGTCTGTGATGACTCATCTGGATACCTATAGCTTTAGTCTGTCCTTATGCTTGCACAAACTCAGCAACATGGTGATGGATCTATGAAAGTATGAGCAACTATCTTTAGGAAATCTCAGCTGACTCTTTTTCTGCATGGCCAAGAAAGATGATGTCAACGTAAACCTAAATCAGGAGGTTTATTTCTCCTCTTCCATGCTGTCAAAAGGCCGGCCTAAGCAGGAATTTAAAGATAACCACACAGTAGTGAGTATTTCTTACACTTACTAAAGCTCTACAACAGGTAAAATATGTTATTATTGTACTGTGAACTTTAAGATGCTGCTTCTTCCAGCCACATATTGTGGAATATGTTATACTTCTTAAAAAGACTTTAATCTCCATCTTTACCAACAAAGAAAGAAAGAAAGAAACAAAGAAAAGAAAAAGGAAGAAAGAAACAACCTTTCAACAGCCCTGCTGGACGACTGATATGAAAAACCCCAATACCTCATGGACAATTAGAATTCAGAAAGTATGAGGCAGCATTTATGCTAAACAATGTAATAATTATCAAATAGTAAAAAGGAAAAAAAAACAGCATTTGTCATCTTCAGGTTGGCTGGCAAGTTTTAAATAAGTGATTTCTTGATTTAACAGGTCAGTCAGTAATCTGGCCTGAGGGTGGTTTATGAAATCAAACCTGAAAATGTTATTAATCAGCTTAAATTTTGGTTTAACAAGGCAGTGAATTATATTTACATATAACACCTATTTGGTCACATTTACTGAGGAACTAGAAATATTTCAGAGGGCCTTCAGATTAACTAGCGTAGAGCTAATTGACTGAACAGAACGGATGCCACTTAATCTGCATTTCAAGATTTATTTATAAATTTAAACATCCAATTCACCCTCTGCCATAAAACACAAATATGCCTATTAAGTACAAATGTGAGTATAAGCTCAAATTCTTGAAGTATTTCCTTAATTCCTGCAGTTTTACACCTGGATTATTCTGGTTATGTAATAAAACGTGCAGATTGATCTGTAATGTCTCGGGGGGTTTGTTGTTATTTTTTTTAAATCTAGACGCAGGTCTCATATTGTTTTTCACTCCACGGTTCTATTTTCGGCAGTGACTGATCTGATCTGTTGGGGTTTTGTCTTTTTTTTTTTTTTTTAGAACTTGGCCATTACCCTGAGGAGCTGTTTCATCCTTTTTTTTTCTTTTTTGCAAAGAGAATCAAGACACGCTGTCATCCTATGATTTTGATTTCCTCGCTCTCAGTGCCTGTAAGTAGGCTACTTTCCAGGTTCTATTCTGAATCACAGCTAATTGTTTGGTACCCATGGTAACAACTCCAAGGGCTTCTACTTGAAGTGTAAAAGATATTGGCACAAAAAAACTGCACAGCAACGATGATAGAAAAACACCAAGCAACACACAGCAAACAGTTGCATTTCTGCAAACCAGACGTGCAGAAAGGAGTCATCAGACGTATCAGCAGGCTCTGAGGGGCAATCACCCTCCGCTGGGGGGAAAGACTTCAGATTTTTATGAGTGTGTTCATGTGGAGCTAAATCACAACACAGCAAATCAATTGAATGACCTTGCGGAGAAAAAAAATAAATATATATTTAATTTTTTTTGCGTGTCTATAGTCGCTCGCAATGAGGACCGATTAAAGTAAACATGACATATTAGAACACATGGATGTGTTTGGTCGGGCCATTCTGAATGTAAATTGCTCTCAAGACGGAGCGTGTGGGTGGCAACAGCCTCTAGCTAACTATGATACAGAGAGAGAAAGATGGAGAGAGAAAGACTAAGAGTGGGTGTTAAAGAAACAGAGTCAACCTTTATCATGTCTAATAATAAATGTTGGGAAACTTTGCATTTTTGACACTTTTGTACCTAAAATAGTGCATGAACAGATATCGATTCCACGGTTTTTAATAGGATAGGAGACATAAGAACTTTAGCTAAAGTCTAAGATATTGCTTTTAATTGTTCTGGATTAGAATGTGACTACATGATTGGGTTTGAATGAGAATAATCTTAAATTTAGGCACAAATGGATTGTGCAGTAGCACTAGATAAAATCAGCTGAGACCAAAAACATGCAACCAAGAGGCCCAACGGTGACTCTGGAGTAGCTGCAGAGAGCCGCAGCTCAGGTGAGCGAGTTTTTCGATTGGAGAACTTTTACCTGTGAACTCCACAAAATCTGTCCTTTGTGAAAAAGTGACAAGCAGAAAGTCACTGCTAAAACGAAGAAGTAAGAAGTCCTGTTTGTACTTTTCCACAAGCCATGTAGGGAATGCAGCAAACATGTAGAAGAAGAAGGAGCTCTGGTCATCTATGCATAACATCAGCCATGCAATTTTAGTATTACGTACATAAACTGTCTATTGGCCCTGAACTTGTGTTCTTATTTCTGTCTTATTTTTATTATTTAGCCTATTTTGTGCTTGATTTTCTTTTCTCTATATAATTAACCCTTCCAGACTGAACGTAGCGCTGAAGATCCAGCCAAATTTGCAGTACCGTAATTCCGCCACACTTTGTGCCATCTGAGAAACTGCACGAAGTGCATTTCTAAAAGGGGACACGTTCCATTTTCCAGCCAAATCTCAGGTTATCATGGTAATAATTTCACCCTCGCCGTAGCAGGGAGTGAAATTAATCTGAGGGGCAATCTTTTAATAGACGGTAAATTGTGAAAATAACTTGCTAGATATTGAAAGTTTCAGTTGTTATGGATAAATAGGCAAACATATTTACTCACAGGACATTTAAAGAACTGCATACAATTAAAATAAGCAAAAAAATATCCAGCTGGACGTTTGAAACTTAGGTCACAAAGGGTTAAACTGAATTTAAGTAAATTGAATTTAAACAGGAATTTGGAAAATAAACTTGTTAGATTAATCATACTGTTAAAAACTAATGTACACAGTTCAACATCAATCATTCAATAAACCAGAGACTCAAACAGTTTAAGAACCAAACCAAAGAATATTGTATATAAACTATTTCCATACCAGTGGTGAATTTGTGGGTCACCAGAGACTTTCTGCAGATCAGAATAATTACTTTAAGAAATGCACAAAAAGGCAAGCAGTGAATATTGAAAATGAGATGTTATAACTGCAGAACAAAAGTGTCATTTCTGGCAGGTTCTGATCTAAAATATGTTCCTGTAGAGGAGGCAGAAACGTTATTTAAACTTTAATTTGGGTAAAGCATCTGGACTTCCTTAAAATATTTTAAAATTAAATGTTGGATCCAAAAAGGCAACTTTTGTTTCTAATGCTTCCAAGCAGACAGAACCCATTTAATCTTAACATATACACAAATCCATAATTTATATGTAATAACTATACAATTGGTCGAAGCTTTATGTACTGCAATTACAGGTCTTTATGCAAATATGCCTGAGTAAAAATGTATTCTTTTAGCAACTTCAGTGGTGCTAAAAGCTGCAACAACATGCAAAGTTGATTTTCCAATTATTTAAATCCCTAGAGAACTATTCCCACAAAAACTGGCATATTAAGATGAACTAAATATGATATTTGGAGAGTATCAGTATAGAGGAGTGGGGGGTTTTAAACCACAAAAGTAGCGAAGGAAGTCCCTGTCCTCAGGTCTTATTAAAAACAAATCTCAAGATTCGACATGATCAAGTTTTTGCACCTAGCATAGAAGCTGTTAACCTTCTCTCTCCGTTTCATTTGCTCACAGCGTTATCGGAGTTTTGGGTTCTCTGGAGAAAACTGCAGAGTCAAAAATGAAATTCTGGCCCAAATACCCAGAGAAAAACAGACGGGTTTCAGCTGGGTTGGGTTATTACTGACAAAATGCAACTAAATGTGTCCATTTTAGCAAAGTGCAGTCAAGCAGCTACATGCATTATACGTCTTTAACCCCCAAAAAACTAAATAATACTTAGGTAAATGCTATTCAGGTAATAGATCTGAGTAAGACTGAAACAGATTTCATTGTGGCTGCCTGTTTTGTTGATGTTGCACTCTAGCTTGAATGGTGTATTTCCAGTCACAGGCCACAAACATGGGATCTCGGTGTGACTGGTCTGGAGCATCTGACAACAACAGGCCTGCAGTGACTCACAGACAGGCCTGCTGGGGCAGATACTGCATTCATGTCACATGGAAGTGTCTGTAATTGCCATATTCCATCTAGCAAACACAGTTCATGATAGCAGCTAACCAGCAATTATGGGAAAACAATTTGCTCTTTTTCTGATGGCTCCAATCCGCAATGTAGGTCAATTAGGTTACCTTAAAATATATTTTCTATCAATCTCCTCTGGTAATGTAGCTTTTGAATTCAAATTGCAGTGCAAAAATTGTAATTATTGAAAATGCAAATTGAAGCCAGACGTTGATAATGACCCCGAGTGAAAATCCACTCAGGAATAAAAACAAATACACCTATAAATTTATATTAAATGAAAAGAATTTCCTTCTTTTCACCTCAGGAATATTGCCTGATTTAGAAATATCTTTTCCAGGAGTGAATGTGGAAGAAAAACTGATCCATGCATTTGTTACTTTAAGTGTTACTTTGTGAACTTAGTGTAAACATAAGTTCACAAAATTTAGTGCAACTTGCTGGGTCTCAATAGATAGAACACTTCTTAAATTAATTTAAATAATTAACCAAACTTATCGCAATGTTTGATTAATTATAATGCATGTGTGACTGAATTGAAATGACTTGCTTATAAAGCGCCTCAAGATAACATTTGTTTTGAATTAGCGCTATGTAAATAAACTGAAGTGAATTAAATTAGTTTATGTTTAATAAAGGAATGACACAGGTAATAGTGAACATATCAAAATAAGCTCTACAAAGGCAAAGAAAAAGCCAAGAGTAGCTGATTTTTGTCAGTATTTCGAATGCATTTCTGCTCTCATCTGCAAATTATTTTGCAGATACAAATTAAATTGTCGCCCAGCTCGGTCTGATGGGCTATAAAAAGGTTTCTCATTACCATGCTTTCACAAAAGGAGCATCTCATTATGATTAAAAGCAAAGACCTCTCAAGACCTTCAAGCCCCCCTATCATTGCAAAACATACTGATGGAACTGGTCATGGCCACATATCAAAATTTCTCACCCCATGTGGTTTTTCTACGCACACTGCACAAAAACTACGTTGAGACTAGTTTCCAGTTTGCTACGCAACATTTTGACGAGACGTTTGGAAATATTGGGAGGATATGGAATAGTCTGGTCAAATCATCAGAAAATATAACTCTGGATGTGATTGAAGAAAAGTGGGACATGGGCTGAATTTACATAATGTATATCCAATCTTATGAACCTTAGCGCTTTAAATCTAGTGTCATTTTCACCCAGCTGAACTGACAGTTATATTACTTTCACTTTTATTTTTTACGTGATGGAAAGCTCGGTTTGCAACTTGGAGTGCCCAAAGGCACACAGGAAGCTGGAACTAAAACAACTTTTAGATTGTGTGACAACTACTTTCTCCACTGATCCGCAATGACAGAGTTCATCTAATTAAAGGAAGGATGAAAAGAAAATTGTACAGGGACATTCTTTATAAGAATCCAAAAGCCAAATATAAACTTTGATTTCAGAGAATAAAACTGCTGGACTCTCCCAGTCAATAACGTGTCTTGAATTCAATTGAAAATCTATGGAAATAAATAAAGATCGGTGGACAACAAAAGAGGCTTTGCTAAATTATGTTCAGTTCTGTGTCACACAAAACTTGATTTAGAAGCTATTCTGTTTTGATTTCTTTGTATGAGGAAAACTGTTTGATTTCAGCATCTGCTACGGATTTTGTCATTAGGTTCCATTACGAATATTTATATGTTGTTGGCTATTATGAATCACAGTGTTGACAGATGCACAACTTTGCTTTTTTCACTCTTTATTTCTGGAATCGTATACATTACACAATGTTCTCTCAGAATTAATGAACAGAGACAAAAGCAATAAACGACAACACAAACTATGAATAATTGAGACAACTAACGTTCTCTCGAGGCACAACAGTCACATGAGTGGTTTTCTAACTGCATTGTGACTGACGCCTACAAAAACTGCCCCCATATAGTTGGCTGTGACTCCCACATATCTTAGCCAGATGTTGAGTTTGCACGAATCTTGAGGGTTTTTCTAATAAATTATGTTGGATTTTCTGTTTGTTTTTGATGAGATTTGCCAGCAACACCCACCTCTTGGATGTTTGACAAATTTTCCTCTGGGAGCTAAAGGCCTCTGGAGACCACGGTGGAACACGCGTTCTCCGTACCCATTTCTTATCCGCGAATAGACTGAACTGTAGTTCATTGCAATTATAAGTATTAAGACGTTGCTTTAAAATAGCCCAAATATTATACATCTTTCTGTTTGTGATTCTGTTTGCTGCTGTTGCCCATTTGAGCTGGCCTGAGATGCTGTGAGGTGAATTGTGCCTCTCTTAAGCTCTATAATACAGACTTACACTTGTATGTAAACCCAAACCAGATATAAAAATACTTATAGCACTATCACACTATCTGTTTGTTGTATCAGTAGCTTTAAGTGACTTATAATGACCCAAAGAAATGATTTAATCTCATTCAACTTTATGCAGACACTCAGTCTGCACTAGTGAAGATTTACTCCCCTCGTCATGCTGCATGCGCAATATCACTGGTATGGCAGAGATTAGCCTTGTTTTATAAGTAATTCAGTAAATAACTAGTAAAAAAATTGAGAAAAATCATAAACGGTGTCTAGAGCATTGAAGTTTTATCTGAAGATGGTCAGGCAATTTTAATGATAAAAACAGAAAAATGTGGCATCAAAATTTAATTTAGCTTCCTATATCTCTAGCACAAAGTCAGCTGTACACCCCCTACCCAATTACACACACAATGCGAGTAATATTCTTATAATACTTATAAACACAAATTAATTCGCTCCAGTTTAGACTACTGTCAAGCAAGTTTTCAGAAACACCAGCATGTGGCAAGATAAGCATTACTTTGGTCTCCTAACATAATAAATTTGCTAATGGCCTAGCTAAAATTAGAAAGCACATAGATCACTTATTTATCAAATTCATTTCACAGTTTCTGCAGATACGTGCCGCACAACAGCTTCATATTTCTCTCCAAGCCAGAATCTTGCCACCAGTTATGTAAAAAAAAAAAAAAAAAGTCTGATGAAAAGAATTGGAAGAGCTCGACTGTCACTGGAAAAAAAACCCTGTTAAACCTGAAATCAGTCAACAATCTGAGGTGTTAAAATCAATGCAGGTGTGTGAACGTCACTGTTGGGTTATTGCTAAAATGATTCAGCATTTTATGACGAAAATAAACTATCAAACCCCTAAATTTAATGATGAGAAACTGAAATTGGACAATGCAGGACGTTGTCATTTAGAGATGAAAAGTGAGCAATGTCAATTCTTTAAATATAAAGTCTTTGCAATAAACAGCTTCTGTAACAAAAAAGGAGGTAGCTTTGTATTTGTGTTTTCTTAGGTTACATGAGCTTATTTGTAGCAAAGGTATCTCAAAAGTCTTAAATATCAGCAAGGTCAAAAGAGGAGTTTGTGAGAATCAAAGATGAAAAAAAGAAGCCAAAAGCAGAATAAAATCTGAAAGAAAGAACTATTAAGACTTTTTGTTTGTTATCAAAACTAATCTTAATTATTTATTCAATCCTCTGAAGATATAAGGATAATAAATTTAAAAGCTCATCTGAACTACAATGTCAAGTTTTACGTTTAGGATTTCAGTGTTTTCCAAACTTTCATGGTATAAAACAACCTATACTTATTTTGTTGTTCTTCAGTTTAAATGATCCAGGTTTTTCAAGGTTCTAAAGTGATTTAAATCTAAACTCAGGGGTAGAAAAAACAAACCACAAGTCTTACGCTGTGATTATTTATTAAACAAAAATTAAGCCGAAATAGATTTTGTGATAATTAATTCAAAGCTGAGATTCAAGCTAAACAGCCGAAGCTTTAGATTTGAAAAGAGGTCAAGTAACTTAATGAAAATCACTGTAGAGATTTTATTTTTTTTAAAATGCTTTGTAATTATGTTCTATTGTTATGGATTTTACCTGAACAGCTCTACTGAATATTAGGTTCTCTATAACTAATATAGTAATTATCCACTAAAATACTTCATGTGCAATTATTTGCAACGGCTTGAGCAGGTTTGAATATTAAAGTACAATGAGTGAGTGTTAATCCTGCTTTGAACTACATTCAGAAAGCTGACACATCAAATAACTACCACTTTATTTATTTTCTACTCTTTATTTAATGACCACTGAAAACAGCAACGGCAGGAAAACGCCTGCACACACCTGAACGCAGTTTGTTAACTTGCTTTGTGTGAAGACTAGTAATGATTTGAAGCTCCTGTTTCTACATCTGGATGTGTTGTGATGTTGAAGATTTGGCTAGACGTGGAAAAAAAAAAAAAAAGGCTGAAGATTACCTGTCAAAACTGAGCCGCGTCGAATCTGAATGGCTCGCTGCAAGCCATATTTTTAGACCAAGTTGGTCCATTCAAAGTGACAGCTTGGTGTTATGTCTCAGTTTGAGTGGGTAGTCACTGCAGGTATCCAAATAAATGTGCTTAAGCAGAGTAAAAAGTGTTATACATCCACTTCTGGTGCAGAAGTTTCAGAAGAGATACCACGAAGTTTGGACAAAAAACAAAGAATAAAAGTGTTTTTCCACTTGTGTGGGATTTTTTTTATCCTGAACTCCAGTCTTGAATAACTCAGACTAAAGTGGCTATTCTCCATATTAAACTCAGCAATCTTTACAATTTGAAACCAACCAAATAGGTCAAATGTGCTGAAAGTTAAAACCGCATAATGAACAGAGCTGTCCAATCGGCATGACTGACAGGAAGAAAACCGCCTGGCAACCACTTAGTGGCTCTTTGACAGGCCAGCAGCAACACTCCAGGGGGTTTTAGTATGAGCTGCGATTTACAAAACACAGACTGAAATTGTGGATGCCAAACGCGCCACAGCCGTTTAGAGGAAGAAACGTGAAGGGATTGCATCTTGCAGAGCCTTTTAGATTCTAACAAAACCCTCAAAGGGTAACAAACCCCTAATGTGAAGAAGTAAACATGGATGTGAAAACGTCTTGAACTGTCCAGTTTTGTGATAACAGTCTTCCAAAACAAAACACAGAGGTGCAATAGTGTGGTGAGGTAAAACATAAAACTGTCAAACGTAGTTTCAAGGGATCATGAACTCTTTGAAATACCAAGAGACTTTGATGGATTTTAGCAGCAAATGGAAAACAGATTAGCAGAATAAGGATGCCAAACAAAAGTGGTTCACTATGAAATAATAAACATTTTTTTAAAGGTCAGACAGAGTTTAAGTCCGGTAGAAAACTTACAAGATCAGATTAGCATAATAAAGGACACAATATTCTAAAAAAAAAAATCAAAAGAGATTGTGAAAGTAGGATTGATCAATGATCCTAACTCGATGCTCGAACCAGGGAGAAAACCAAATGCTACTCTAGTGCCAAAAGAGAGCATAATACTGACAGCATGGAGCGTGCTGCACATCAAAACAGTGACTTTTAAAGAAAGTAAGTTGGACGATTATATTTATATAAATTTAAAAAAAAAGCTCCACCTCTGGCTGTAGTCAGAGCCACTCCGGCGCTATGTTTAGAAACATCACTGTAACGAGGTAAATGCACACTGCACAGAAGAGGCAGAGCAGCGGGATTTAAAAGAAGTGGTGGGTGGAGGGGTTCAGGAAGAGGGGGCACTGTGGGCGGGAGAGATCCACAGAAAGAAAAAAAAACCTGCAATCAGTCTGAATCCTGACAAGCTTTTTGAGAAAACTGGCTAAGCTCACAAACACAAAACAAAACAAAAACAAAGTTTGGACTTGCAGCGTTTTGTGACCAGCATTTCCTGAGCGAGAGCTCCGGTGAAAATCCTCAGCAGCCTAAATAAATAAGCAGAACTCGTTTTCTATCATGTGTTTTTTCAGCATTCCTGTCTTCCTCCTGCCTGTTTCTATGCTTCTGTGTGTGTGTGTGTGTGTGTGTGTGTGCGTGTGTGCGTGTGTGTGTGTGTGTGAGCTCCAGCCAAAGGGGAGTGTGGCCTCGTTGCCATAGGAACATGCTTGCTAGCGTGTGCACTGCTCTCCATCAAACTACCTTCATTTCTGCTAATTTATTTAGAAGCGTCATTACTGTGCTTGTGAATGGATGGATCCAAATGAAGTAAGTGGAGTCAAGCAGGCGTGACTCTACAGACGTACCGAGGGGACGACCAGATACGGGAGGAGGAGGAACCTCAAAGCTACAAGCAGCAACAGATCAACGGAGGTCTTGTTATGATGTTGCACAGAGATGAGCGTTAAAAAGTGGATAAAGAAATGGATAAAACATAAAATAATAAACCAAACAATAGTGCAACACATCAAAACGTCTCTCTTTAACCCATGAATGTGTAATGCATTTAGTAAATCATTAGAATTTCTTGCTGATCTGTTTTAAATAAATATTTTGTTCCATCGTTTAACTTTTGTCTGAAAAGTGAAAGGTCAAGGTGAGTTTTGCACCGCTCTCCTCCTCAACCATCACTGTAGTACAATAAAATATTGAATGTTTTATTAAGTAGTAATAGTAGCTATGCTAACATTAGCTTGCAAATCACATTGTGAAACATGGGGAGCAGAGAGAGACAGAAAGGATGAAGTAAACACCCAGAAAATAAAGTCTTATTGCAAGTAATTCAGAACGTTTTTAAAGCTGTTCATTCTTTCTGACTACAAGCATTGTGTTGTTTGTTGTTGCCCCCTCCCCTAGGTGGCGCCACCGGCAGTAAGATTCCTAAACTCTGGTATGAGTTAAGAGGCTCCCGACATCCATCCTGCTGGATTACATCACCGAAATGCAGCTCAAACAAGGTAAATTCCCAGAGTAGCTGGAAGCAAACAAACAGTCTCTAGTTTGTTTCTGCCTTTCATTTTTAACTGGTATTTTTAATGCTTTGATATTACAAAACAACAGGTTTATATGCTGCGTCGACTGTCCTGGAGCCAACTGAAGACGACGTTTTAATCCACGGATGGGAGAAGGAAGACTTGGAGTCTATTAAAGAGAATGTAAAAAGGGAATGGCACTATCTAACCCAGAGGATGGTAACATAAAACAGAAGGAGTCTGACGATGTGGGGCTCAGAGGAAACGTGACGCTCCAGTGGAGGATACAGGGAAAAGGGTATATAAAAAAAAACAAACTTCAATACACAAAGGGAGTTTTTCTGAAAAAAAAAAAAAAAAAAAGACTGAAAAGTCATGACATGAAAAGCAGAAGTCAGACAGGCATTAAAAACCTTTCACCACTGAAAACAGAGCAAACAGCAGCCTTGCGAATACATATAAAAACACAGATAGAGAAAAACCTCAGCGGACCACAAGGCACGGACTGGAGGACGAGGCTGGGCAACGACACAAAGCTGACAGGAGCAGAGAAGCAGACGGGTTCGTGTCTGGACTGACTCACTTGGCGTCAAAACTCCCGGTCCACCACAGCAAACCTCCGCTTGACCAACCAAGCCAAACTGACCCTGATGCGGCAGCCACGTCTTTGAAGAAGTGTCCATGCAGCTATATGGCACAGACACAAGTAGAGTTCGCACTTTCAGTTTTAATGAACCAACAACCTCAACAGTCACAGAGATTAAATAAATAAATAACATGAAATGTAAAAATGTATATATAATTTTTTTAAAATGCACTTTTTAACCTTGGCAGATTTGGTTGTTGTCACAAACTTCAATGTGTTTTAATATAACTTTATCAAAAAAAAACAAAAGTGGTGTGTAGTAATGAGGTGGGAGGAAAAGGATAAATGTTTTCATACTTCTAAAATGTGCATTTGTTTTCACTACCCTTTAGTCTGATACCCCTAAATAAAAACCAATACAATAATGCATACAAAGCACTAGTAAACAAACAGTTTTATGGAAACCGAGGAACGCAGCAGACAAGTCAAGATTAAACTTGTAAACAAAGCAATTTCTGAGAGAAAGTAATGAAAAATCCTCATGTGGTGGAAGATGCTCTCGTTACATGATTTAACTTTTTGGCCTCCATGGAAACTGAAACCACATGTCACTGATCACATCATCCACATTCTGAGACGTGGCGGCGGTGGCAGCATCGTGCTGTGGGCAGCCAGATCTTTAGGAGGGACAGAAAAGCTGCTCAGAGTTGACAGGAAGCTGTAAAAGATTTGAGTGTGGAGCAGATAGCCAAAAGCTACAATGAGCTGGTCAGGGTCAAAGGTCACCAGCTGCTAGGCTGTAGTCCAGACCTTCACAAAAATGCATTTCCTTGTGGATCCTGGGCAATGAATAGATTTTGACGGAGCAGTTTCAGTTGAATCTGTAAAGTCAGTTAATCTTGGAAGTCACTTTTAAGCCGTGCAACAGTTTCCAGATTTACAGCTGCTCAGTTATGGCTGCGCGCGCATTGACAGTGTTTACAAAAAATATTCAGACAAAAAACAAAAAAAAACATTTAGTGTCAAAGTGAAAACTGGTTTCTTCAAAAATAATGACAGACATAATTGAATAAACATTCCTCTCCTTTAAAGTGACTGACCGATTTCAACTGAGGTCCAGCCAAGTGGTGTTTGTAGTCTCACAATGAGAAGAATAAAGATCATCCGAGTGTAGCGAGTGTGTGTCAAGTGAGTTTAACCATTACAACAGTGGAGCATAGTGGTGGCAGCATCATGATGCAGAGACGCTTCTCAGAAGGCTTGGAAAGGTAGAAAATAAAACAAATGAAGCAAAACACAGGAAAATCCTGGAGGATAATCTGCTTCAGAGAACTTTTATTTTCCAGCAAGACAATGAGCCAAAGTGTCCAGCTGAAGCTACACTGGGTTGAAGACAACAAGGTGGAGGTACTAGAGTGGCCCAGTCAAAGCTCAGACCTCAATTTGATAGAGCATTTGTGGCTGGGCCTGACAAGGACAGTTCACACAGCCAATCCCTACAAAACCTGACAGAGCTTGGAAATATTTACAAGGAAAAATTGAGGATGCAAATGCAAACCTGACTCAGGCTTATCCACACAGACCCTGTAGCTGCATCCAAAGGAAGATATAGTAAATATGGAGGTGAATATTTATGCAATTATCTATTTTATGTTCAATATTTTTAATTATTATTTTGTAGAAATCAGTTTTCACTTTTTTTTTGTCAAAACCAAATTTTGTTGATTGATATGCAGCAATAAAAGGGGAAAATATCCAAAGGAGTGAATACTTTGTAATGCACACAAAGGGAGAGAAAACCCAGCAAGCAGTGAGGTGAAAAAAATACTAGTTTGACAAAATTATACCATAACTGAATTTATAAAGGTCAGCTCTGAAATAAGAAAGGTTGTCATGGAAAACTGGACTTTTAATCCAAAAGACTCAGAGCTGTCCTAACTTATGTGTTCAGAGACGGGGGCGATTATTAAAAAGCCAAACGGCTACCGTCAAGAAAAACAAAATCAGGTATACGTGTGAAATAAAAACAACAAACACTTTTTATATCAGCATCAGTATGTGTTTTTTTTTTGTAGTTCCAACACATATTTCTGATCGGAGTCGATCACCTCAGAGGGTGTCAGACACATCATCGATGGTTGCAGGATACCGGCCCCCATTTCAACACATCAAGCTAAATGTCTGATTACCTCTTCAGCATCCAATCAAGTTTAACACAGTCCTGCTAATGACTCCATTATTAGATTCGAGTGCGTTAAAGCAGAGACACATCTTCGCTGGAACCTCCAGGGATCTCCGACTTCAGCCACATTCCTGCAACTTTTTTGATGCGTTCCTGCTCAAAAACACGCCTGAATCAAGTGTCTGATTTACAGATAATCACTCATTCGTTTTATTCAGATGTTGGAACAGGGATGCATATAAAAGTAGTGGCTGGAGTTGGAGAAGCAAAACGTATGTAAACCAAGGTTCTGAACACTTCCTTAGTTTAAACATTAATTACACTTCACTTCTTTTTAAGGCTTAAGAAATATTTTTGTTTGACTATTTGTAATTATTTCCTCTTCTTTGTTACGCACTACTTTGTGTTCTCTCACATACAGTTTTCTAAATACATCGAAGTTTGTGATTGCAAAATAAAATATGAAAATGTTAATTTTTGCAATTTTTTTTTCTAGTGAGCAGTAAGTTCCTCTCAGAAAAGCCGATGTTCATCTGACTGAGTTGAATGAAATGACTTATTAGAGGTATAATCAGTCCTGATTGCACTGTGAAACATTGTGTTTTTCATGGAGGTTTTTCTACATGCAGCCTTTTATAGTTGCCCTTTCCAAACTAAATGTCACCAAGCTGCTCAACCACAAGCTGCTACCATGATTAATTGATAAGCATTCCTACAGACACATCAGCGTTTTGAGATTCCCTTCTAGTCATGTTAGCAGGTGCGGGAAAACACTCTGCTTTGAATTTTCACTTGTATCCGATGTGATGTTTGCTTTAAAAACAGCTCATTAAAATGCAATATTCTTCTCTTTGCCTACTGAGAAATCCAAAACCATGATCAATTTATTAGATGTTGAATATTTCTTGTGTCTGGAGCGTTTCTGCAAAACGCAGAAGACTTTGGATCTTTAAACAGCACCGAGTGAAATCATTTTGACCAGAAGTGTCTGACAGCTTTTCAGCTTTTAGGTGAGAACATTTCACCGATGAAATTCTCACAGATATCAGTTTAAAGTAGTTCAGGTTTTCTAACATCCAATTGGGATTTGGATCAATATCTTGAAAGTGTGATTATTAATCCATAAATTCCAACAATTCTCCACCGAGTTCAGCATTTTGTGCACGAAAATAAGGCTTACTAGTTGTTATTATTAACATTTTATTACTTATTTTATGTTATTTAAAGTTGTATTGAATCGGTTACTACCGAACAAACCTACGCAACAGCAAAGTCCTTTAAAATTGGCCGACAACTATTTAGAAATCATAAAAAAACCGCAGAAAGGTGCAAGTCATGTCAGCGCTGGGCCATTTCGAAAAAGATTTCCGTCATGGGAGATGTGTTTCTGTATTCTTCTGTCTTTTTAGAAGGACATGGACAGAAAATTCTCCAGACCCAAAACAAAATGGACCATTTGGACTGTTATCATCAACAGGTCTAAATGCCAAGCTTTGTGGGAATACATCAGGGCGCTAAGAGAAGGAATGCTGTCATTCTTTGCTGAAAGACAAAATGAAATCTCTTTAAGATGGCTCTGTTTCTCTGAATATCCACACATATTTCATTATGGTTGATATATAGACATATTTTTTTAATATTACAAAAAGAAAGACAGGAGAACTAGATGTGGGATGCTGTCCTAAGTTGTTCCTTCCACACAATGCACTTCTGGTTAGTAAAACATTCAAAATCACCTTATTTTATTGCACATATTAACACCATGAAAGAGGAAAAGAGAGAGAGAAAAAAAATAAATCTTACAAGACATTTATACCAGCAGATCTTTGGGTAAAATATTTGGGAGAAATTTCGCCTTAAAGTGTCACCATCATCTTTTATCAAGACTTTGCGAACCTAATATTTAAAAACTGAAGCACATTAGCAAAACATTGAAGCTCCTGTGAGATACTATAGAAAAATTGCACAAATAAATGAAATAATCCGGTTTTTATTGCTTAGGTTATTAAAATGAAAATATCTTTTGTACACACATGAAAACATGAGAACCTGACCTACTGTAGTGGCCACATGGGCAGTCAGAGAATCGGATCGTGTTGAAGTGGAAAGATTTTTTTTTTTTTNTTGAAGCTCCTGTGAGATACTATAGAAAAATTGGCACAAATAGATGAAATAATCCGGTTTTTATTGCTTAGGTTATTAAAATTCAAATATTTTTTGTACACATCAAAACATGAGAACCTGACAGACTGTAGTGGCCACGTGGGCAGTCAGAGAATTGGATCGTGTTTAAGTGGAAAACCTTTTTTTTATTTTGCTGTGCTTTGTCATTCTTTTTAAAAGTCTGAATATTCATTTTGATCATAACCTGCTGCATCTTTAAATATCTACTTACTTTGATGATGCAATGCAAACATCTGCAACGCAACCGAGAAGCTTTTATTGAAACTCAATAAACACTTTTTTGTTGGTTTTTGCAGCTCAGGTCTAGTTTCTGAGAGGTGAACATTCTCCAAGGAAACAGCGGAAAAGCAGGCACAGACGCAAAGTTCGGACAGAAATCTACATTGTAATGTTTACGAACACACCAGATTTTACCTTTTACACACATTTATCTGCGCTCAACTAGATCTATATAATATGGGGTTACATTAAGCTGGAACAACCTCTCATCACACCCCGATGCTGTCCTGAACATTCAATGTATGACTTTAGAAATGATTCAGAAGTGTTGTGCTCAGAGAGGCTTGTCTTGAAAGTAACATTTTTTTAAATAACCCATGATTAGTCACCACTTGACATGACTAACATGGTAAACCCGATATAATGATTAAATGTTGAAAATCTAGCATGTGAATTTTTTTTATCTACAATAAGAGATTGTTTACATTTTTGCTGTCCAAGGAATGAAACTGAGGAAGTAACAGATTATATTCCTTGTTGGTGGAAAAGTGAAAAAATGGCCACAAATTCTCCAAAGTCCACTCTGATTGGCTCTCAACACCCTCATGATGACTCCTTCTCTGCTGAAGATGTAGCCGATTTCTCAGAGTCAAACAGAGAGAAACACAAGCAGCAAGACGCTGCCAGCCAAACCGAGCCAGGCCAAAACCTGATTAAACAGGCATAAATGTTTTACCTGTAAGGAAAGTTTTGATAATTTCATCTGTTTTTCTGGGTGAAGTTCCCAAACTCCCAAGCGACTCAAAACAGGAAATGGTTCCAACATCCAGCAGCCTGGGGCGGACAAGGAGCCACTAACATTAGGTCAGTTCAAACAGCTGCAGTGAGATTTATTTCTCCATCACGCAGGCTGAGGATCAGATGTCAGAATCACAGGTCAAGATGTTGCATCTGGACTGTTGAAAGGTGATACAATAAGACTCAGGTCAAAGTAAGGTTTCTTCTGCTAAAGTGGTTTTCAGGTTTCAGTGTCAAAAATGAGTCGAAAACTTTAAATTCTTGACTCTCCACCTCAAATTGACATTTTCCATGAAACCCTTAATCTCCTGAGAGGCCTATGAACGTTTGATAACGGTAAAACCTTTTTGCTTGTATCGATTAAAATATTAATTTATCTCATTGTTTTGCTACTTTTTTTATTCAATCAAAGAATATGACAGCAAAAGAAATCTGCTGTCTTATTCTGCTGGGTCCATTTTTATTTTTTAAATGCTGATGGGAGGTACGATAAAGCTTCAGTGCAAGAGGAAACAATCTGAGCAAACTCCAGGACAGAAATTTGTTCAAATGGGTTCCTACACTTTTATTTTTAGAGGAAATTTAAGCGAACTGACAGATCCGTTCTGTCCTTGGCAGAGCGATAAAGCTCCGTTGCTCCATGCGTTACACTGACAATGGCTGAAGAAGGAGAGAATTATGACGTAAACTCGGTGCTGGAGGAGAGTCAACGCTCTGCCGGCTGTCAGACTCTCAGATGACAACTGTGACAGAGAAGCAAGCAGTCCAGATTCTCAACAGTTTGCGACGAATTGGGAGAAATTAATTGATGTCGGTGATTCGTGCCTTTTTTATTACAGCTCAGCCAACAAAATCGCTACACCAAGGCATGCTGGTAGCTGCTTCGCGAGGGAGAGGAGGAGGAAATCCAGCGAGGGGGAACGAGTAAGAGCAATCAGGAGTTATCTTGTTCCATTAAAAGTGAAACTACTGATGTTTCATTAACAAAAGTACTTTTTCCTTCTGGGTTAAGATGGGAAAGCCCACTGAGTGCAACACAATCCATCCCATCCATCCATTTTCTTTACACCCTTTCCCTTAGTGGGGTCGGGAGGGGCGCTGGTGCCTATCTCCAGCTAACGTTCCGGGCGAGAGGCGAGGTTCACCCTGGACAGGTTGTGCAACACAATCCAGAAAACCCAAACATTAGCTACATCTGACGGAGGAACTCTGTCACAGCAGAGATTGAATAATTCACTGAATGGGTATCTGCAACAATATCCATCGCAAGAAGGTTTTCTGGCTGATCGTTTTCACAATCGATGGTTCTTTTTTTTTTCACCCATGTATTGCCATGATGTGTTTTGACAACAAGCTTCCTGCTGGACAACTAAAACAATCCTGAAAGCAACATTTTGTTGTTTTGTGTGAGTCAGCTTTTCCACTAATTATAAAGCTGGCGGAGGCCCCCCTGTGGAGCCTACAGGTGTCAGTGGAGCCCCCCGAGAAAGCTAATTAGCCAACTTTAAGCATCAAGAAATAAGAACGCCCCTAGCATTACTTCAGCTATGTAAACAGCTATCATTATGCACAGAATACAACAGCACTTTAACACCGTGGAAGTGTAGTGCACACAACTTTTCAAATGATGAACCGGTTGTTCGCAGTGCATGGGCGCAAGTTTATTTCCTGGGTTAACTAGTTGCCAGCAAACTGTACTTGTCTCCTATATTCCGTTCGGTTTCATCCTCTCTGCGTCGTTCCTTTAGCCGGGTACGGCCCGACTGATGACAGAACAATGACAAACCAGGGTCGGCATTAGCTTGTTGACTTTCCGCTTCGGCTAAGTGACGCCTGTTCTGACTTTATCGACTTTTTTCAGACGCTTCCTACGATGAAGACTGATAGCACATCAAGTAGCAGGTATGGTAATTCAAAGTGGATTCAAAGTGATGGGTTTTCCATCAGCAAAACTTTTTGCTTGTCAATTGAAAGCAGATGGAGGACAAAATATGTAGCATTTTTAAAGAAACATATTGCCAAGATAAAATCAGTTATATTTAATTTTAATAAGAAATAATTGTAGTGTTTGTCCTTGTGTAAATAATAACTCAATGGTTCTTGAGTTCAAGATCTTTTCATGCCCGATATCAGCAAAGCAACTGTCTGTCAAATTAACAATTATTATGCTCCCAGCAATTTAGACTTTTTCCCCCCCATTTGTTCTTTGTTTGTAACCGTAAAATTGTCGAGCAGATAATATGCTAAAATACTTAATTCGAGACAATTTCTTTGGGTCCCCCTCCAGGCCTTCGAGAGACGAAGACGCAGCTATAATCATATCACCCCGTTTCAACTAAAACAGTTGAAATTCCCAAATGTCTCGTCTGCTCTTGCTCTAGAAGATAACCTTTGCGTCGTAATGCATGACGCCGAAGCACAGACAGCCACTCAGGTGTGGCATTGAACATTTTCATAAAAGTAAAAAAGCTTAAAAACAAACAAATGTGAACTTAAACTGGAACGTGGAGATCATAGTGCATGCAAACATAACAGAGAATTTGCCAGGTAGACAAGTAGACAATTACCCCTAAAAAACATCTAAGAAATAAAAACATGTAAATGGACATAGCACATTAAATGAATAAACAAAGGAAAAACTTAGATGGCAAAATCCTTCTGAATAATAATGAACACAGAGGAATGAACAACATAAACCAACCCAAAATGGATGTGATGAACTCAGTAAACAACCAGAATAATAATCACAAAAAGGAAACAAAACAGCAGCACTAACAGATTATGACAGGAACAGTCCAGAATAAATAAGCAGACCACAAAAGTATACTATGTGAATACATCTGAGGAAAACGACAAACATGGCAGAACTGTGGATCATAAATCAGGCACAAAGAAAATCCTCAGAGCCAAAAGCTGAACTCCCAAAGAAAGTGCCGTTTCATTTTCATGAAACGAAGCAGGTCCAGAAGTTGTGACACGAAGTCAGTCAGAGCTTCATGAGTCACAGAAATAAGTTGCACTAAAAATTAACCCACACTGACATGCTAACACTGGTGTTAGCATCCTAATGCTAGCGTAAGCAGTCACGGTGAAATTACCTTAAAATTCATTTTACATTTGAACACCGTCATGTACTCTTCTAACGCCCTGCGGCATTCAGCTGTGCTGCAGTATCAACACTAATATGAATGTAAACAGAAATAAATCTATTTGTGTCAACCATGAAATATAGATGTTTTGTAGCATATAGCTAGCAAAATGATGTTATTGTTCTGGTGATAGTGTAAAATCACAAGTTAGTAGTGCTTTACTTGAAATTTTCTTAATGGGCATTAGAGCAGCAACAGATCCTCCTGCAACCTCAACAACAAAAAAAACATAGGAGCTTATACCAGTCAGCTGTTTTGAGCTGATGTTGCATGTGATATTATAGGGTTTTGTGTGTTTAATCAACAACAGGAGGCTTCTAAAATAAAAAGCTGCAGCTTGAAGACTTTTAAACAACAGAAAATAATATTTTTGCAAGCAAAGGTCATGCAGAAAGAAAAAGCAGCTGCTGGACATTTCTGTACAGCTATCGGCGGTTTCTTTTCTGCATTATAACCTGTAGTCTGAGACCATCTACCTACGCTGTCCACATGCAGGCTGGAAAGGTTTAACACCTTCCTTAGAGCTGCTGAATTCAACACTCCCTAAACACTTCACAGCGAGACCAAGCATTACTGCTTGCCACTTCTTTTTTTTATTTTCTTTCCACCCACGTTTGTTGGCACTTACCCAAAAATACAGGACTTTCTGGAGAAGAAATCAGAACATCTGGGGGTGCAAACTGGATCCAGGTGGGTCTCCAGGGCACTTGGTGTAAGAGGAGCGTTGCGAGGCTTAATTCCTTCTCGGTGCGCTGAAGGAATCAGTTTGTGAAGGCATTACAGAGACGGTGATGCAGGTATGATCTCTGAAAGCTTGAAGTATTTCAATCATCAGGCCAATTCGTTGGGTTTCCACTGCAGCCTTCACCTGTGCTGCAGAGTGTCCAGAGGTGTTTTTTTGTTAAAGAATGAAGGCTCCTGAGGGAGGAGGAAAGGGGGCGAGAGGGGCTGTGACTGGGATCCCTTCACCTCCAGATCAGTCCATCACTGAAGCCACAGCTTGCCCGTCAGCGGCGGCTCAGCTGCTCTCCTCTGCTTCTCCTTCCTCTCCTCCTCTGCTCTCTGTCCCCCAACGAAATGCAACGCAATCCCAACGCAGCTCGCTCGGTAATGGAGACAATCACCCCTTTTTGTCATCTTAATTGTTTGATCTGGGCGCACGAGACTCCAAAACTGCCCCTCCGTATCTGGAAATAACCTCGTCACACAACAGCAGCAGCAGCAGACTGGTACAACCGTTCCTCAACACGCCTTAGCGCTTAAAAACGGCAGGAAACTGTAACAGCTGCTCGTGCCAGTTGTATTAAAATGAATGTTACCAATCAGATGATGATGATGGTGGTGATGATGATGATTGCAGGGTATGCCAATAACTCTGAGCTGGAAACAGCCCTGCTGCTGCTGCTACCGCTCGCCGCGCGCTCCAAAACCCTCAAAAAAGCGTCCAAATATACGGAGAATCTTCACAGGAAAAAAAAAAAAAAAAACGCGCACCGAAAAATTAAAAGAAAATCGCATTCACGCACGTATTATTATTAGTTTTGTTTGTTTGTTTTTCTAAATCGTGATCCCTTCTTCTACCTCCGGATGATGGTTTAATCTTGGCAAGCGTCTGAGGTGGCACACACCGACGTACCCATAATCCAAAAAAAGCTGCAATTAAAGAACGAGGGTTGAATCTTGGTATTAATTGACGCCGAACTGGCCTTTTGAGCGATGCAGTCACACCTAATTTAGATTTAACGGCGGAGCTCGGAGCGGGAGGGGGGAAAAAACTGCTCGGTGCGCGGAGAAGTCTCTTCCCCCGGAGGGTGGAGATAGTGAGCAGGAGCCATGCAACGCCTCCAAAAGGAGCCGAGTCCGCCCGACTCAGAACCAGCTGTAGAGAGATTTTCAATTATTCTCAACGCGCAACGAGCTTTTAGGATAGATAACTAAAGTTAACTAAATGAGCTGCATTTAGAGAGAAGACAGGTGCATTAGGAAATCAGTGAAAAGTTCATTCAATTGTTTTTGTTCATTTTGGCGATTATGACATAAGGCTAATAAAAACCTGACAATACATTTTCTTTAAAACAATTAAAGTGTTTTTAATACAGAAATGCTATGGCCAATGAATGGAAGATTAATTATTTGACAGTAGCCCAGCGGATAGTCACTGAAACTCTCCAAAAGGAGGAGAGGTCACAGAAGGGTATGTGGAAAGTTGAGTGGAAGGAAAAAGTTTGGAAAAGAAAAATAATTCTCAACTACTTTATTTAATTATTTATTTATTTATATATTATTATTATTATTATTATTATTGTTGTTGTTGTTGTTGTTGTTGTTGTGTAAGTGGTGGTACTGCAAGTTGTATTAGTTATTTTATTAGGCTTTTTAAATTATTTTTTTTAATTATATCATTTTAATTAAAATTATTGTAGCTACCATACTTTTTATTATTATTATTATTATTATTATTATTATTATTATTATTATTATTATTATTATTGTTGTTGTTGTTGTTGTTAATGGCGGCAGTAGAAGTAGTTGGAATAATAGAGGGTTTTACTCATGAGTTAGTTTTATTATTTAACACTTAACTGATGATGATGATGATGATGATGATGATGATGATGATGATGATG